>NW_028260012.1:0-47747 GCF_056163025.1 Triticum urartu | reverse complement strand
AAATGAATGAAAACACGAGATACTTTTTCTAGAAATATGGACTAATGGAAGTTTAACCCCTAAGGAAGCACTTTATGAGGCTTCTCGTAATTTGATTGATTTATTTCTTCCTTTCTACACGCGGAGGAAGAGGGCGCTAGTTTCGAAGAAAATAAAAACAGGTTTACTCACCCCTTTTACTTTTCAAAAAAGATTAACTAATCTAAAGAAAAACAAAAAAGGAATTCCATTGAATTGTATTTTTATTGATCAATTAGAATTGACTTCTAGAACGTATAATTGTCTAAAAAGGCCAATATACATACACTATTGGACCTTTTGAGTAAGACTGAAGAAGATCTTCTGAGAATTGACAGTTTTCGTATGGAAGATAGAAAACATATATGGGACACTCTAGAGAAGCATCTCCCATTGATTTACTTAAGAATAAACTCTCGTTTTAAATCCATTGCAATTTTTTTTCTTCTTCTCTTTTCGAGTTAGAATAAAAAGAAACAATTTAGCATCTTGGTACAATCTATATTTTCGCGAAATGGATCATAATAAAATGGATTTTAGGTATCTAGGGAAGATTCACTTGGAAGTAACTATTTCCTAGATACCTATGGTACTTCACGGTTGAATGAATCAAAAAATATCTAAAAAAGACCTAAAGTTAATGATTTATCAATGGGTAATGTTGCTCCAATACCTAACCAAAGAGCTACTACAGTACCGATTAAAAAAACGGTCGTAGCTACTGGGCGGCGAAATGGATTTTGGAATTTATTGACATTCTCTAGAAAAGGTACTGTCAATAAGCCTGTTGGCACAGAAACCATTAAAAGAACGCCCAATAACTTATTGGGTACCGTACGGAGTATTTGAAACACGGGAAAGAAGTACCACTCGGGTAATATTTCCAGAGGAGTTGCAAACGGATCTGCCGGTTCACCAATCATTGATGGCTCGAGAACCGCTAAACCTACATTACATGCAATAGTACCTAGAATTACTACTGGAAAAATATATAAAAGATCGTTGGGCCATGCGGGTTCCCCGTAATAATTATGTCCCATCCCTTTAGCTAATTTAGCTCTTAATACAGGATCATTTAAGTCTGGTTTCTTTGTTATTGGGATAGGTGAACTCTTTAGGATCCATCCCCCAAAGGAACCGGACATGAGAATTTATCATCATCCGCTCGAGCAAGAGTGAAAGAAATAAGACCGCGGAAGATCCTTAATAGAATTAAGGTTTATAATGACTCAATGACTCTAGGCAAGAAAAGCTTTATCAGATTCTCTTTTCCGAAGTTGCACCTACAACTACTCATTGAAAATAATCCTATTCTTATGGGTAAATGCTCAATATCCAAGTGGGCTTACAAATTTGATCATGATCAATTGCTTTGTGGATTGTCTCATGTCTCTTGATTAGTTGGTATTTATCCCCTCAATATCGCAAGTTTCTTACCTCCAAACAAAATATTTACTTGTTACTAATAAAAAATCAAAAAGTTTAGCCTACATTCTTCCTTAGATCCCTTCTTTTACTCCGATAGTATTGCGGATCACAATCGATGCAAAGAAAATGAATGCATTTCCATACTATAATAAAAAGGTAAGTGTAATAAATAGAGAACTGGATCATGTCACATGACTTATTCCATTTCTACTCTATGGGATCTTACGGAGCCTGTTCATGGATGACATGGTTGCGGTATGATCATAGAAGATATTCTCCTCAAGTGAACCAGCCTATCCTTCCTAGGTAGGGGACTTACATGTTGATTGGATGCGGAGACACCTTTGGTTGTGAATTCTAATGTGGCAGATCCAATTCTTTATCTGCATGGCCAAATCAATAATTCAAGTCACACACTCCCATAATCCGCCTTTTTTCTTTCGTAAAATTAACTTCAACTATTTGTATTGTATAAAAATACTTTGGAGTTGAAGAGAAGTATCCAAATGACATGTGTTATTTTACAATAACCCATGCTTGTAGCAATGAAATACCAAAACCTACCCGATATGATATATGATAATTATAATTCTCTATGATATGCCTTCCCTATAAAGGACCCGAAATACCTTGCTTACGTATCATTGGAAAGTGCATTAACATAAATACGGCAGTAAGCAGAGGCAGTACAAAGGTATGTAAACTATAAAAACGAGTCAAAGTGGATTGGCCCACACTAGCACTTCCGCGTAATAACTCCACTAAAGGCGATCCTATTACCGGAATGGCGTCAGGTACACCTGTCACAATTTTGACTGCCCAATAGCCAATTTGATCCCAAGGCAAAGAATAACCAGTTACACCAAATGATGCAGTCAAAACAGCCAAAACCACACCTGTGACCCAAGTTAATTCGCGGGGTTTTTTAAATCCCCCTGTGAGATACACACGAAATACATGCAGGATCATCATTAAAACCATCATACTTGCTGACCATCGATGAACTGATCGGATTAACCAACCAAAGTTGGCCTCGGTCATTATGTATTGAACCGAGGAAAAAGCCTCTGTAACGGTTGGTCGGTAGTAAAAAGTCATAGCAAAACCGGTAGCGACTTGTACTAGAAAACAAGTAAGTGTAATTCCCCCTAAACAATAAAATATGTTGACATGGGGAGGAACATATTTACTAGTTATATCATCTGCAATTGCCTGAATCTCAAGACGTTCCTCAAACCAATCATATACTTTATTGAGATAGGTAACTAACCCGAGTCCCCCTCTAAGAGCCGTATATGAAAATTTCATCTCGTACGGCTCAAGCAGAAACACAAAAATTTTCAACGAATATTAGAAAAAAGGTTCAAAACTTCATCAGCCACTGAATTGGGTCGATTTGCCTTGAAGATATCAAATAAGAAAAATCCGGAATATCTTCTTTGTGATGATAATGCCAAAAAATCTCAAGTTGGCGCGTCTTTCTTTCTTCCTTTCCCTTATGTTGGTCATTAGAGGCTTCTTGACTTTTCTCTTCCCTATAAAGGATTTGTTTTTTTATGCGTAATATAGAAATTATCTTGTTGAGATCCTATGAATCAGTTCAATTAAAACCTTAGATTCATACTAGAGCCACGATGATTTAGTCTCAAGCTAAACAAAAGGCAAGGGTTCTTCGAATAAGAACCGCTTGATAATCATTTATTGAATCAGTGTAATGACTCGACAAAATCGAGAGAAAAAAAGTTGTCTTTTGGGCAAACAAAATTGGAAGGAAGAAAATTTCTTTTTTATTTTTATTTAAGAACTACTTGAATTTTTCAGTCTGGTTGCGAGGTCTTAATAGTGAGTATGAATCATAGTTCCATTTTTTTTTGATCCACTCTATCTATTTCGTGTTCCAGATACTAGAATAAATAATATCTGACGAATTAGAATCATCTTGATAGAGATAACAGGCCCTTTCTATGTATTATCAATAGGATCAATTCTAACAAGTCACACACTCATATTCCAGAGATACCGAAACAAAAAAATTCCGCGGTCGAACTACCATAATATCTAGAAATGTAGATCTTAAACTAGAAAGGCTTTTTTGGATGGAAAAACTCTGACTTCCTAGTTTTAGTTAGTAGAAACCTAATTGGTTAAAATTCCGTCCAGTAAAACGGAAGAATTATAAATTTCTAAAATGATAGATAGGAATATAGCGAATAAAGCCATTGCGATCCCCATAAAAGGAGTAGTCCCCCAACCCGGGCGACTTTCCCATATTCCGAATTCAAGGGTTTCAGTAAACTACCTGCACCAGTTCGTTTTGGCCTAGGTTTAGAACTATCTTCAACGGTTTGTGTAGCCATAAATTCTATTTAATCATTGGTGTTGACTTTGTATACTATTCCGTTGTAGTTGTAAATACACGATCTTTTCGTAGATCCATTGTAATCTTGAAATTCTATAAAATGGAAACAGCAACTTTAGTCGCCATCTCCATATCTGGTTTACTTGTAAGCTTTACTGGGTATGCCTTATATACCGCGTTTGGGCAACCCTCTCAACAATTAAGAGATCCATTCGAAGAACACGGAGACTAATTTAAGTAAGAAGTCTCCCAGATAGGGGGACTTCTTACTTAAATGAAATTATTTTATTCTTTTAGTTGGAGTTGGTGGAACCTTAGGTGGTTCTCGGAAGAAGATAGCGAAAAAAATTATCCCTAAAGTCGAAACTAAAAGGAACGTATAAACCAATGCTTCCATAGATTCGATCCTGGTTTATTTACAATTATAACTTCCACACCTATTCATTTGTCATTTGGGATAATTTCCCATATAAAGAAAGAAAAAGAGTCAAAGAAAGGATGGGAGATGTTTCCCATGTCAAATCAAAAAAGAGAGGTGAAAGATACTATAACAATGTGTATCAAACTGCCTGTTTCCTTGTAGTTGGATCTCCCACTTTTTGGAATGTTCCAAATTCCACTTGAGCATCCAAATCTGGATCAATACCAGCAAAAACATCTCGGAACAATGTTCTAGCGCCATGCCAAATGTGTCCGAAAAAGAAGAGCAAAGCAAAGGTAGCATGACCAAAAGTGAACCAACCCCTTGGACTGCTGCGAAAAACACCATCAGATTTCAAAGTAGCCCGGTCTAATTCAAAAATTTCCCCTAATTGAGAACGCCTCGCATATTTTTTTACAGTAGCAGGATCAGAATAACTTACTCCATTAAGTTCGCCACCATAGAACTCCACCGTTACACCTACTTGTTCAACACTATATTTGGATTCTGCTCTTCTAAAAGGAACGTCTGCTCTAACAATTCCCTCCTCATCTACCAAAACAACCGGAAATGTTTCAAAAAAAGTAGGCATACGGCGTACAAAAAGCTCACGTCCTTCTTTATCTCTAAAGACGGGATGTCCTAACCATCCAACAGCTATTCCATCCCCATTGTCCATTGAGCCTGCTCTGAATAATCCCCCTTTTGCCGGATTATTACCAATATAATCATAAAAGGCTAATTTTTCGGGAATTTTAGACCAAGCTTCTGATAAACTAAGATTTTCGGCTAAACCATTGCTAACTCTTCGATATATTTCTTGCTGAAAGTATCCCTGATCCCACTGATAACGAGTAGGCCCAAATAATTCGATTGGGGTCGTTGCTGACCCATACCACATAGTTCCAGCAACTACGAAAGCTGCAAAAAAAACAGCAGCGATACTACTGGAAAGTACAGTTTCAATATTGCCCATACGTAATCCTTTATATAGACGTTGAGGCGGACGGACACTAAGATGGAATAAGCCCGCTAATATACCCAATGTACCCGCAGCAATATGATGAGAAGCTATTCCCCCCGGAACAAAAGGATCAAAACCTTCTGCACCCCACGCTGGATTTACAGCTTGTACTTTTCCAGTTAGTCCATAAGGATCGGATACCCATATCCCAGGACCATACAAACCCGTTACATGAAATGCCCCAAAGCCAAAGCAAGCCACCCCTGCAAGAAATAAATGAATTCCAAAGATCTTGGGCAAATCCAAAGAGGGTTTTCCCGTCCGCTCATCAGAGAATATTTCTAGGTCCCAATATACCCAATGCCAGATCGCTGCCAAGAAACACAAGCCAGAAAACACAATATGCGTACCTGCCACACCTTCATAACTCCAAATACCCGGATTTGTTACAGTTCCTCCTGAAATACTCCAACCACCCCACGAATCCGTTATTCCTAAACGAGTCATGAAGGGAATTACGAACATACCTTGTCTCCACATTGGATCCAGAACAGGATCAGAGGGATCAAAAACTGCTAATTCGTATAAAGCCATTGAGCCAGCCCAACCAGAAACTAGAGCTGTGTGCATTATATGCACCGCAAGCAATCGACCCGGATCATTCAATACGACAGTATGAACACGATACCAAGGCAAACCCATGGAAATACCCCTTTAGCAAAGAAAAATAGACACGATGTCGCTTTATTTTATCGCATTGAAAAAGACTATCCATATCCTATGTACCTAACCCTTCTAGGGGATTCTGTGTCAGAAAGCGCGAATATTTATTTCATTCCATTAAAAATAAGAAGCCAATTCTGTTCATAAGAAGAAAGAGAAGCAGATCTATTCTATACTCGATAAGTGCCAATATGCAATGGGTAACTTGGCCAATTTGGAAAAAACGAAGAATAGATCGCTACCCCTCTTTGTTTAGCATTCAAATCACCCATTCCCTTTTCTTTATTCAATCTGTCTTACATTCCTTATATGTATAACCTTTCAATCTACGTATTAATAGAATCTATAATATTCATATAGAATAAGAATAAAAATTAAGACAATAAACTGCGGATTCTTTCTTTCTGTTCCATTCTTACGTTTCCATATTAAAGTGTGGTTTTCTTACTTAAATTTAATAATATTAATCTAATATGCCCATTGGTGTTCCAAAAGTACCTTACCGGATTCCTGGAGATGAAGAAGCGACTTGGGTTGACTTATACAATGTTATGTATCGAGAAAGGACACTTTTTTTAGGTCAAGAGATTCGTTGCGAGATCACGAATCATATTACAGGTCTCATGGTATATCTGAGTATAGAAGATGGAATTAGTGATATTTTTTTGTTTATAAACTCCCCAGGCGGGTGGCTAATCTCAGGAATGGCTATTTTTGATACGATGCAAACGGTGACACCAGATATATATACAATATGCCTCGGAATAGCCGCCTCCATGGCGTCCTTCATTCTGCTTGGAGGAGAACCCACCAAGCGTATAGCATTCCCTCACGCGAGGATTATGCTTCACCAACCTGCTAGTGCTTATTATCGGGCAAGGACACCAGAATTTTTACTAGAAGTAGAAGAGTTACACAAAGTTCGCGAAATGATCACAAGGGTTTATGCAGTAAGAACAGGCAAGCCTTTTTGGGTTGTATCCGAAGACATGGAAAGGGATGTTTTTATGTCAGCAGACGAAGCCAAAGCTTATGGACTTGTCGATATTGTAGGGGATGAAATGATTGACAAGCACTGCGATACTGATCCAGTGTGGTTTCCAGAAATGTTTAAGGATTGGTAGTGTCCGGATTTCTTGTAAAGTTATTTCACAGCTAAATTCGTGTTTTCCTCGATTTAATAGAAAATAGAAAGACTTCATGATGAGCAATCATCAGGTTAAGATGGATCTAAACCAATCCATTTTTTTCTATATACATACAACATGCCGACGGTTAAACAACTTATTAGAAACGCAAGACAGCCAATACGAAATGCTCGAAAAACGGCCGCGCTTAAAGGATGCCCTCAGCGTCGAGGAACATGTGCTAGGGTGTATGTGCGACTCGTTCAGATCATGACTTCAAACAAATATAAAAAAAATTGAAGTATCCATGATTAGTACCAATGAATAGGATATAGCTTCTCTATCCTAGATTTCTATGGTATATGGAATTTATGGTTTCCTTTGGTGCAAATCCAATTATCTAAATTGGAAATAAGAAGCAATTCTCCCATTGGTAGCAAATGGTTATCCATTAAGCGGAGGAAATAGTAATAAAAAGAAAAAGGCTTATGCTCCTTTATCTTAAAAGAACGGACTAACAGGGTCAGCTACTTAGCCAACTTTCATAATTAAATACCGTCACTGTATGGATAACTCTTATTGTGAAAAGAGCTATTTACTCTATAATGGATAGGTAGAGCCAAAGAATGTGGACTATACAAGTTCGCAATACCTTTTGATGAAAGAAAGGGCTCCGGTGTATAGAGAGGGCCTCACCGTTTAAAAGGGAACCATAGAAACGATGGAACCCACTATTTTTTTTAGTATTATTAGAATGAATTTGTTATTTCGTATAGAAATAACTGAACGGAGTGGAATAAAAAATCGTGGTTGGGAAGGTTACTATAGCAAAAGCCATTGGAATTAATATTTTATATATCGGAATAATTAGTTTTGTTATTAATGAGAAAAAGGGTGGCTAAAAGAAGAGAAATCATTAGTTATTCATTAAGGTTAATTTGATTCAATGACCAGAGTTCCGCGAGGATATATAGCCCGGAGACGACGAACAAAAATGCGTTCATTTGCCTCAAACTTTAGAGGGGCTCATTTAAGACTTAATCGAATGATTACCCAACAGGTAAAAAGAGCTTTTGTTTCCTCTCATCGAGATAGAGGTAGGCAAAAGAGGGATTTTCGTCGTTTGTGGATCACTCGGATAAACGCAGCAACGCGGGTATATAAAGTATTCGATAGTTATAGTAAATTAATACACAACCTGTACAAGAAGAAATTGATTCTTAATCGTAAAATGCTTGCACAAGTAGCTGTATCAAATCCAAATAATCTTTACACGATTTCCAATAAAATAAAGATCATCAATTAAAGGTATAAATAAAGTAATATACTGGAATAATAAAAGATGAATTCCCGGAGAGGGAACTCCGGGAAGATACAATAAATTAAGATTAAGTGGTAGGAATCAACGAGCTGGATTACTTTCTTTATAATATATATAGGTCTGGCCCTTTCGAATTCGAATAAAACATCAACAATCGGAACTTAAGTTCCGGTTGTTGTTTCTTAAATTTTGGTTGTTGTTTCTTAAGTTTCGATTGGAATTGTACTTTTGCGTTAATTGAGGAATATGTCTATTTTTTCTGGGTCTAGAACCTGTAATTATTGAAATTGACTGGGCTTGAAATTGCTTTTCGTTCTCATAGTTACGAAACGGTAAGAAAGATAAAATACGAGCCTGTTTTATAGCAAGAGTAATTAATCGTTGTTGTTTCAAGGTTAATCTATTTATTCGTCTCGATAATATTTTTCCTTGTTCACTAATAAATCTATTAATTAAACTCATGTTTCTATAATCAATTCGATCTCCCGGGCCAATCCGGGGACGCCTACGAAAAGGTTGTTTAGATTTACGAAAAGGTTGCTTGAATTTACGAAAAGTTTGCTTGGATTTACGAAAGGGTTGCTTGGATTTATTAAAAGTTTGCTTGGATTTACTAAAGGGTTGCTTAGATTTAAGAAAAGGTTGTTTAGATGTATACATGATTTATTCCTTATTTAAAATTTGAAAATTTGAAAATTCACTTCTTTATTTTATTAATTTAGGATCCAGAAGAAGTAGTTTTTCTTTGATCCATATCTTATTTGATTCATATTATAGTATATGAATACCCTCTATACATATGAAATAATATCTACCGGAAATCAGATGAGTTGATTTGTATTTTGTATTCTATACTATGTTTTCTTTATATATTAAATATGAAGTTCTTACTCTTTCTGTTGTTTGGAAAGATCAAACACACGATGTTCCTATTTCTTTATTTCGTGATGAGTCGTATGCTTGCGACAATAACGACAAAATTTTTTGAATTCTAATTGTCCGGGTGTATTGTGGCGATTCTTTTGAGTACTATATCTAGAAATCCCCGTCGATTCCTCATTGGCACCTTTTCGAACACAACTGATGCATTCCAAAATAACTCTGATTCTAACATCTTTTCCCTTGGCCATGAACCTCCTTTTCTTTTTGGATTGACTTAACTTAATTCTTCTACTTATTCTTTTATTCTTCTATTTTGAATCCGAAGAAGAAGAATAAAATTCATTAGAATAATTTTTTTTTATTCTTTAATTAAGTAATAAAAAATAGAGAAATAATTAAAGAATACAATCCTTGTCGAATTAGCAAAGATTTTGGTTCGAAATCCTTTCATTTAATTAGCCAGCCCCGCCTTTTCTATGCTCTGATTTCTGAGGCCTTATTTAGCTTGGGTACCCCTTTAAATTGAATTTCTATTTTCAAAAATGGGGTTTACCAAATTTTTAATGACTCTGAGGTTCAACCCAATCCATCTTTTCTTTCTTTTTCCTTCCGATACTAAAAAAAGATTGAAAAGGATCAAATTTTGTCATATCACGAAGAAATCTATCCCTCCCATAGCAATAACTAGAATTAAAAAAAAGGGAATGACAAAGCATCTGGGAATAAACGATTAATTTCTATCAATAAACCTGCTAAAGCACCAAACCATAGAGTACTTAGCACGGGTGCTACAGAGAGATATGTTTTTATATCCCGCATTGAAAATCCTCCTTCCTTGTTGGAATACATATATGATCATAAACTCTTGCCCAAGATTGTTATGCTATATATAAAATGAACCATATCGACGAAATTTTCCTATCCCTAAAAAAGAAAAAGATGACCCCTTCTTCCTATATATTACCAAGGAAAAGTAATCCTTCTTTTATAGGCGAAATTATATTGGATTTTATATGTATATAATTCCTTAATTATATGAGACCAAAAAGAAGAAATGACACGAGGGTTCTATATATAGATAGAGAAAGAAAGAAGAAGAAAATTATGATGTGGAAAAGAAGACAGGAATTGTGTACAATGGCATTGTACAACAATTTAATTTGGAAAAGGGATGTAGCGCAGCTTGGTAGCGCGTTTGTTTTGGGTACAAAATGTCACAGGTTCAAATCCTGTCATCCCTACCTATTACTTCTTTCTTCTTTATAGGCAGTAGCGACGAGATCAATTAAAGTAAAGTGGGTATAACTTGAATTTGTGGAGACTATACGTACGTGAGATACATTAGGAATAGAAAAAGATTTTCTTTTTGAATGAATGAAAGCGCTCTTAGTTCAGTTCGGTAGAACGCGGGTCTCCAAAACCCGATGTCGTAGGTTCAAATCCTACAGAGCGTGATTCCATCTATTTTATGTCGAAGCAGAGTAAAATAACTTAACAAAATTGAATTGTAACTCCAATTTCAATTTGACCTCCTCTCTGGTCTGGAGGAGGTCAATCAAAAAAAAAAAATGACTCAATCAAAGATCCAACTGATCCCCACGCCTGTATTGCAAATACGCAGTCACGAATAATCCCGCTAAAGTAATAGGAATTAGGCCTAAGACGATTCCAAATAGAAAAACTTCAATCATTTCGATTTGTTCGAGGGGATAAAAAAAGAGGTACGATCTATCCCTAAATAGTACTCTAAATTATCCACGAATCTCAATGACCAAGAAAAGAATTCCTAATTAGTCTGGAAAAGAGTCGTAGAATGCCAGGAATCCCAAAGAAAGATTTTTCTTTTCTGAATTATAATTATTCAGTCAATTCAAATAAGGCGTATCTTGTTCAAGCCAATAAATAGAGCTGGGGTTATAGTTAAAGCAGCCAGTAGAAAACCAAAATAACTAGTTAAAGTAAGCATGAAAGAGTTAAATTCCATTTATTTTTTTTTACTACACTACATATGTTGGTAAAGCATTTACCTAAGTTATGGAAAATTCATAATTCATCAGTTATTTTAGATAATACTAAAAAACAAGATAGAGTAAGATACAGAAGTGTAAAAGAAAGTGGATTCATCAGATGATACATGAGTCCCTAATTCCGAATCAAGAGATTTGTTGTGGAATTTGTCAATTGAGTAAAGTAATAATATTAAGAACTAGATCATCTAACCCCATTGAATGAAAAAAAGAAATTCAATTTTCAGGGAAATTTTTGAATAAGAGATAAATAAACAATTGAATTTGAAAAAAAAAACTTCTTTCTATTTTGGATAATTTCTTTTTCAATAGGACCCTCTTTTTGGAGTGAACGATCGAATATTCCCCTATTCCTTCTTATTTTAACTGATTGTATTCCATATGGAATAAGAGGAGAACAAAAGCATTCCACGACCTGCCAAGGGGCTGTTAAAAAAAAAAAAAAAAGAAAGCTCTTCCTTGAATTTACTTTATTTTTATTCCTTTTTCGAACTCCAACCAAAGTAGATTCGAAGACGAGTCACTTCAATTATCCTTTTAAGTTCTATTCTATCTTCTGTCTTTCCCTATTTCATCTCGTAAAGTTCCGCGCTCGCAGTTTGGTCAAGAAAGTTAGACCTAATCCAACAAACAATACAAGGATGAATTACGAATTATGAAAGGATAGATTTCACATATACTTGTCCTTGTATTGTGTCAGTATGAGAATATCCTTCCTAAATTATTTATCCAAACCTATTGATCATTAACTTAGATTTTCCCAAGATTTTGGCTGCTATTCCGAATTACTCTATTATTCCGAAGCCAATGAAAAGTAAGTAGAACCTACAAAAATGGGGTTTTCTATTGATGCCTTGAATAACATATAGCTTACCTATAGACAAAAAAAAAATAAAAAAGTAATTATGTTTCGGAACCAGGCAAAACCAGATTGCTGTGCCATAGGAAGGATAGCTATACTAATTCGGTATACTCAAAATACACCTTTGGTACAAAATTGACAATCTCACAAGGATGAAATATCAGTAATTTTCTATTTACTGGTCGATCCCATCTTTTACGGAATCAATTCCTTTTTTGAATGTACAAAAATTTTGGGAGTTCAGCATGTCTGGAAGCACGGGAGAACGTTCTTTTGCTGATATTATTACCAGTATTCGATACTGGGTTATTCATAGCATTACTATACCTTCCCTATTCATTGCGGGTTGGTTATTTGTCAGTACGGGTTTAGCTTATGACGTGTTTGGAAGTCCTAGGCCAAACGAGTATTTCACGGAAAGCCGACAAGGAATTCCGTTAATAACCGACCGTTTTGATTCTTTAGAACAACTCGATGAATTTAGTAGATCCTTTTAGGAGGCCCTCAATGACCATAGATCGAACCTATCCTATTTTTACAGTGCGATGGCTGGCTATTCACGGACTAGCTGTACCTACTGTTTTTTTCTTGGGATCAATATCAGCAATGCAGTTCATCCAACGATAAAACAAATTCCAACTATAGAACTATGACACAATCAAACCCGAATGAACAAAATGTTGAATTGAATCGTACCAGTCTATACTGGGGTTTATTACTCATTTTTGTACTTGCTGTTTTATTTTCCAATTACTTCTTCAATTGAGAGAAAGAAAGAGACTAATAAGAATTCTCTTATCCCATTTGGAAGGATACCATCCTTATAACTACCCATGACTGTTTTTGTCTCTAGCATGACCAATTGATAAAATGTGGAGGAAAGTAGGGGAAATGGCCGATACTACTGGAAGAATTCCTCTTTGGCTGATAGGTACTGTAGCTGGTATTGCTGTGATTGGTTTAGTAGGTGTTTTCTTTTATGGTTCATATTCTGGATTGGGTTCATCTCTATAGTAATCGGAGGGACCAGATTGTAAACATGAAAAAGTAGGAGCTTAGCGGGTCCTTACCCCCCTTTATCTGATTAGAGCGGAAAGGACCCGCGGAATTTTTATTTTACTCTTATAACGCGAATTGAATCTATTCGATTCACTCTTATGAAGCAACAAGAAAAAGAGATCACTCGAGGATCCAATATCTTATTCCACGAAGGAAGTATCCTGAAAATCCTTGATTTAGTTTCGAGTAATAAACTAATAAAACCTTAATCAAAACTATTCAACTAGCCTAAAAATAAAAAAACCTTCAATGGAAGAGTTTACTTTTTTTTTGCAAAATTTCTGTAAATTTGAAGTTGAACTTAATTAAACAAGCCAAGCAATTTGCTCACAATCACAAGAAATTTTTCCCCCGCCATATTTTCTTCCCCTCTGTTTGTCCACTACCTCGGCTAAACCTAAGCAAAAGAAAAAGAGGTCCAAGAGACAGACCCGAATAAAGAAGAAATAGTAATCTTTGACGAATTAGGAAGAAAAAGGATTCTTATTTTGATACAAGAAGAATCGGCACAAGAAAAAGGCTTTTTCTTGTGCCGAATAGACGATTAAGAAGACCTGCAATCCCTCCGAAAAAGAAGAAATTTTAATTTGATTGTTCTCGCCTTTGCCTTGGATTCTCTTCTTTTGCATGGGATATAAATAAGGAATTCCAGACATCTCATAAACAAAAAGCAGTCTAAACAAAAAAAGGATTTCCAAAATAGATCATAGATAATTCTAGCAATTGCCAATAAATCGAGGCTTTTTACCAACTTGATGGTAAGAAATCCCGGGACCTAGAAATTCATTTCGTACAATTGAACCTTTTCAAACTGTTTCTTTTTGAGAACCAAAAAAACTTGTGCCAAAATAACGGATGCGAAGAAGAACAAAAGGCCTTGGACACGTAATGGATCCTGAAGCACGATTTCTGCGTCCCCCTGACCAAAACCTCCCACATTAGGATTGCTTGTTAATGGTTGATCAAGCTTGATGGATTCCCCCTCTGAAACAAGAAGTTCTGGTCCGGGAGGTATAATATCAATCACTTGGCGTCCATCTGATGCATCAACTATGGATATTTCATACCCCCCCTTTTCTTTACGTAGTATTTTTCTTACTATACCTGTTGACGTAGCATTATAGACTGTATTGTTACTCTTGCTACCATCAGGATAGATCTGTCCTCTTCCTCGGTTTCCCCCTACATATATGGGATATTTTAAGAAATGAGCATCTTTCTTCGTAGCAGGATCAGGGGAAAGAATGGGAAAGACAATTTCACTATATTTCTTACCGGGAACAGGGCCTATCACAAGAATGTTTTTTTTATCGGGACGATAACTCTGAAAAGCAAGATTTCCTATCTTTTCTTTTAACTCAGGGGAAATACGATCGGGCGGCGCTAATTCGAATCCCTCGGGCAAAATAAGAACAGCACCTACATTCAACCCTCCCTTTTTTCCATTAGCAAGAACTTGTTTCAATTGCATATCATAAGGAATTCGAAGAACTGCTTCAAATACAGTATCGGGAAGCACAGCTTGGGGAACTTCAATATCGACGGGCTTGCTAGCTAAATGGCAATTGGCACATACAATTCGTCCAGTTGCTTCTCGTGGGTTTTCATAACCCTGCTGCGCAAAAATGGGATATGCATTTGAAATAGATGTCCGAGTTATTACGTATATCATGATCGATACAGAAATCGATCGAGTTATCTGTTCCTTTACCCAAGAAAAAGTATTTCTATTTTCCATGTCCAATCGCAGATCCCAGAATTTCTACAATAAATTAGATAGGTAGCTAAGCTAATCTAGTTCCCTATACACGAATCTGTTGTCATTCTACTGCAACAGTTGTACTGCAATGATGAATACCTTAAAGTAGGTATAAATAGAAAGAATTTTGCTAAAATGGAAAAGGGCTTTCTTTCTAAAAAAAGATGCTTGCTAATTTGATTAATATTAATATCGGGAGATCAAATGAATTTATGCTTCACTAATTGAATGATAAATGACTACAAGCGAAGGAGATAGACGATTTAAACAAAAAAAGACCCAAAATTTCAAACATGTATCTAGAATTACTGGAAAACTACAAACAAAAATAGTGAAAATAAGCTCGTTAGGAGCCCATCCAAAATCGTTGTAGACCCAACGAATTACTAGTTCCCAACCACGGGTGGAGTGAAATCCAACAAAAAAATCAGTAACTAAAAGAATAAAAAAAGCTTTTATTGAGTCATTTAAATTATAGAAGAATTCCTGAACCCAAGAATTCAAAATGACAAGTTCCTCTTTACCCAGAAAAAAAGAACCACTTAGAATAGCCAAACAGATTATATTTGTCGAGAAATGCAAAATGGTATGGAGATGATCCTCATTATTTATTTTGACCCATTGTATTATTTCCTTGTGTATTCCTGTAGGAGGTTTTTGTACATGTGTCTTTAGTTTCCCTTTTATCATCTCGTCCAAGAGAGAAAGTTCTTCTAATTCTATGAATCTTTCTAGAATCCTTTTCTCTTGAATATCAGTTAAGAGAGTTTCGGATTGCCTGGTATTCCACCAATTCTTAATCCAAAGTTCCAGACATTTGTTAAATGAGGAAGAGACCCCCCAAGGCAAAAGTACGATAAATACAAGATATAGTAAAGAAGGCAATGCTTTCTTTTTTTTCATTTTTGATCTGTAAATGGAGTTGTTAATGAATATGCTTCATTCGCTGACTCTATTCCATTCCCTGACTCTATATGATGATATTTCTATTTCATGATATTTCTATTTCTTTGAAGCAAAAACTCTATAGGTTTGATACCCTGTATCTATTCTTCTTTTTTGTATATTAGTTATTAGTGGAATTTCAGTGCATTGGGTTCTTTCTTAGATCTAGATGGAATGAAATAGTGAAATAGAATAAAAAAAAAGCCCTTTCGGATGAAAAAGGAAGAATAGTATGCGATATATCTAACTTGGATAAAAAAAAATTAAAAGCAAATTTCTCTTATCCTCGTTTGTTCCTTCCTTTAGATAAATACTTAAAAATCCCCTTACAATAACAAATCCAATTTAGAAGGGACTTCCTCCCTGTGTTGAGAAAACTTTTCTTCTTCCAATTCTTCTTTTCTTCATTCAACTCAGTTCAAAAAAGATACCTCAAAATACTTCAATTGGTACGCGCAAGAAATAGGCCAATTCGGCAGCTTTTTGTTCAATTTCTCGTGGAGTAAAAAATTTATCATCAGTACGAGTCAAGGGAATGATCCCCTGGCCCCGGATTTCCATATAAAGAATACGACGAGGATAAAGACCCTCTTTAACCTGAATTCTAATTGATTGGATATCCCGCATAAGGAATCGAAGGAAGACGCGACGTTTTATTCCAGGGAATCCCCAACGAAAAATGCACACTATTCCCTCTTTTCTATCGAATCGGTCATAACCACTACCTACATTCCACAAAATAGTACACCACAAGTAGGAGCTAATGAATAGGCCTGCGATTCCGTAGAAAGACATCACGACCCCCTGCGGAAAAAAAAGAATTTCTTGAGATGGAAGTATAGATATAATATTCTTACCAAGATAACTGGAAATCCCAACCGATAAGAATCCTAGTGAACCTAGAAAAAGAATACAGGCCCAGAAAAAATTACCCCTTTTTCGAGAACCTTTTAGAAGTTCTACCCATATGTGTTCTGATCGCCAATTCATATTAGATATACTAAATCCAGCAGCGGTCGATTGAAATTGAGAGAATAAGCTAAATAATTTTGACTTTACTTTTTTTGATTCTGAAATCGCCTTCAGCAACTAGTACTCCTGTGAAATAATAGGTTAGATACATTGACTTTCTATTCAAAAAATATTCGTTGATTCAATTAAAATAAATAAAATAAAACTCGCTATACCTGGCTCTGCATATTCATGCATTTATGCTCGTAGCCTATATCCGCATCCATAACCGTTTTTCATTTGTGTGTAGAAAGTGTGTGTAGAAAAAGCCACATACCCTACCATATTATATTACTTACACTAAAAAATACAAGACAATCTTATTTTTTTGCACATAAAGAAATAAAGAAGTCATTGCAATTGCCGGAAATACTAAGCCTACTAAAGGCACGAAAATAGAAGGTAAGTTTAAATCCGTCATGGAATAGGTGTCTCAATTCAAATTTACTATTTCTATCTAGTCGAAAAATATCTTAAGATTCTTATGATATAATTAAGTATATCTATTATAAGGAATATTGACTATTGTATTGTATTTTTTATTTTTAGTTTGAAAAATATTCTGTAAAAAAAATGAAAGGATAATAAGAAAATTCCAAAAAAGGAGAACTAATTAAAAAGATTTTATTTTGATTTTCCCATCCTCATGGCCTTTCTATCTTTCTAATCTAATTTGAAATTGGATTCAAAAGAAAGCGGTTAGAATTTACTTCCTGCATACATACTTCTCTAGAAGCGCATACAATAATGCGTGGTAAAGGCGGAAAAATAGTATATTCAATCAAAATCAAAGGGCAAATTATCTTACCTACTATAGATCCCCTACTACCCTCTTAGACTTTAAAAGGCGATATACCACCCAAAGAAAGGGTATGAAAATGCCGGGTGGAGTTAGCTTTTCGACGAAGACCTGTCCCGTGCAGCGAAGCCCTGTTAGTAAGACCCCCCCGCAATAATGGATTATAGAAGAATATTATTCCAAATACTCCTCTGGACGCATATAGTAGCATTGCGATTCCGAATCTTTTTTATTTATGAATATGAACAGAAAAAATTCATTGTATCGTTGGGTCGGAGCGGAGGTTTGGTCCAGAAAAATTAGAAACAAAACGTCTACTCTACCGCATTGAAGTCTATAGCGCTGTATTTCCACGAAAGTATAATTCTTACCATCAGGATACGATCCTTTCTTTTGAACTAAACGTCTCTACGATGGGTCCAGGTTCTATGTCCAATCCCAAATCAAGGATTTCTCGCTCTTGATCGGAGTCATAAACTAAAAAAAAAACTACCTTTTTATCCTTTTTCTCAAGGTTATAGAAAACTTCCTTATCTAGTTCTAGCATTTTGAAAAAAAAAAATGCTTCTTTTTTTACACACAGTTCGAGTCACTTGTTGACTCACGATTACGCCTGTTAAAAGTTTCAAACGTCCTCTTTTTTGAAATTGAAAGAGAGTCCTATAAAAAGGTCTAACTTCCAAACTATGTCTTTTTTCATTCATTCTCCTTTAGTTTTTTTCTCTATCTAGAAGTGGAATAGAATAACCCGGTTGAAGGGTAATGATCATACGTCTGTAATGCATTGTATGGCCCAGAATAGGTCCTATTCTTCTACCTTTTCCAGGTAGTCGATGGCTATTCACAGCTACCACCTTAACACCAAAGAAGAGTTCGACCCAATGCTTTATTTCTGTCTTAGTGAATCCCGATTCGACATTAAAAGTATATTGATTCTTTCCCAATAAACGAAGACTTTTTTCTGTAAATACTGCGTATTTGATTCCATTATCATTATCATATGATAATACTATATTTTATTATTTTATTATTTTATTTGTATTTCTTTATTGTATTATACCTTAATATATATATTCTAGATATATAGAATAGACGAATCTCAATTTGTCAAGTCTCATGATCATATCATGATCTATTTTTATTCGGCTCAATCTTTTTTTTCTAAAAAAGATTGAGCCGAGTTTAATTGCAATCAATTAGAAGAATAAAGAAGAATTACTGCATTTCATAACTGATTTTTTTCTCTTTTTATTTCGTTTCTTTTTTATTTATACCTTCTTTATCTTTAGTTTTATCTAGTTAATCAATAGTATCTACCGGCTCGAACTCGAATTTGATCGCCTTCCATACTTCACAAGCTGCGGCTAGTTCAGGACTCCATTTGCAAGCTGCTCGGATAATTTCATTACCTTCGCGAGCAAGATCGCGCCCTTCGTTACGAGCTTGTACACAGGCTTCTAAAGCCACTCGATTAGCTGCTGCACCAGGTGCATTTCCCCAAGGATGTCCTAAAGTTCCTCCACCAAATTGTAATACAGAATCGTCCCCAAAGATTTCGGTCAGAGCTGGCATATGCCAAACATGAATACCACCTGAAGCTACCGGTATAACACCTGGCATGGATACCCAGTCCTGAGTGAAAAAGATACCGCGAGCACGATCTTTTTCAATAAAATCATCGCGCAATAAATCAACAAAACCTAAAGTCATTTCGCGTTCCCCTTCTAACTTACCTACTACTGTACCGGAGTGGATATGATCTCCCCCAGACATACGCAATGCTTTAGCTAATACACGGAAATGCATACCATGATTTTTCTGTCTATCAATAACTGCATGCATTGCACGGTGAATGTGAAGAAGTAGGCCATTGTCGCGGCAATAATGAGCCAAAGTAGTATTTGCGGTGAATCCCCCAGTTAAGTAGTCATGCATTACAATAGGAACCCCTAATTCTCTTGCAAATACAGCTCTCTTAATCATTTCTTCACATGTACCCGCAGTCGCATTCAAGTAATGCCCCTTGATTTCACCGGTTTCGGCCTGTGATTTATAAATAGCTTCGGCACAAAAGACAAAACGGTCTCTCCAGCGCATAAATGGTTGTGAGTTTACGTTTTCATCATCTTTGGTAAAATCAAGTCCACCACGTAGACACTCATAACACGCTCTACCATAATTTTTTGCGGATAATCCCAATTTTGGTTTAATAGTACATCCCAATAAAGGACGACCGTACTTGTTCAACTTATCTCTTTCAACTTGGATACCATGAGGCGGGCCTTGGAAAGTTTTTGAATAAGTAGGGGGAATTCGTAGATCCTCCAAACGTAGAGCACGTAGGGCTTTGAAACCAAATACGTTACCTACAATGGAAGTAAACATGTTAGTAACGGAACCCTCTTCAAATAGGTCTAATGGATAAGCTACATAACAGATCCATTGGTTGTCTTCCCCAGCAACAGGCTCGATGTGATAGCATCGTCCTTTGTAACGATCAAGACTGGTAAGTCCATCAGTCCAAACAGTTGTCCATGTACCAGTAGAAGATTCGGCAGCTACTGCAGCCCCTGCTTCTTCGGGCGGAACCCCAGGCTGAGGACTTACTCGGAATGCTGCCAAGATATCAGTATCCTTAGTTTCATACTCTGGGGTGTAGTAAGTCAATTTATAATCTTTAACACCAGCTTGAAATCCAACACCTGCTTTAGTTTCTGTTTGTGGTGACATAAGTCCCTCCCTATAACTCTTGAATTAAGAATTCTCACAATAACAGGGTCTACTCGATGTTAATTAGGCGTAAATGAAACTTTAGCAAAAATCTCGTAAAACAAAAAGGATATTCAATTAATATAATATCAACTCATTAAAGAAAATTGAGGGCATGCTTAGGTTAATGAATATGTTTCATTCATATATAATGCGTACACCCTGTGTATGTTCTATCCTATAGGAATTCCAATATAGGAATTCGATAGGAATTGAGTTGTTGTTATGGTAAGTTAACACGGTTCGTTATTAAACCATGGATTTGATTTACCAAATCCATAATTATTGTATACTCTTTGATAGATATAGCGCAACCCAAATTAATTCCTAATCCTTATTTTACAAGTTCTTAATAGTTCTCTTTTCTTATTTTGAATGCAAATACCTAACTAAATACTAATAAAATTCTTTGTTGACAGCAATCTATGCTTCACAGTAGTATATATTTTGTATATCGAAGTCCTAGATAGGAAAGTAGAGTAGGCACAGATCCTCCACAAAAGGCAAAATGTATATGAAAAAAAAGATTGATTGAACTTTCCAATGGACTCATTCCATGAGTAAACGATTGAATGGGATTCGCTTGGGCAACGAAATCAAGTCCTGGTCCCCTTTTCTCTCTTATTGAATTAACTAATTCATTTCCTTTTTACTTTTGGATTTTTTTTGATTTGATTTGGCATTATTCAACAATAAAAAAAGAAAAATTTCGACAAATTCCTTTTTTTTAATTATGTGATAATTATGAGAACCAATCCTACTACTTCTCCTCCCGGGGTTTCCACAATTGAAGAAAAAAGTACAGGTCGTATCGATCAAATTATTGGACCCGTGCTGGATGTCACTTTTCCCCCAGGCAAGTTACCTTATATTTATAACGCTTTGGTAGTCCAGAGTAGAGACACTGCCGATAAGCAAATTAATGTGACTTGTGAGGTACAACAATTATTAGGAAATAATCGAGTTAGAGCTGTAGCTATGAGTGCTACGGACGGGTTGATGAGAGGAATGGAAGTGATTGACACGGGAGCTCCTCTCAGTGTTCCGGTCGGTGGAGCTACTCTCGGACGAATTTTCAACGTTCTTGGGGAGCCTGTTGACAATTTGGGTCCTGTAGATAGTAGTGCAACGTTCCCTATTCATAGATCTGCGCCTGCCTTTATCGAGTTAGATACGAAATTATCCATCTTTGAAACAGGTATTAAGGTCGTCGATCTTTTAGCTCCTTATCGACGTGGAGGAAAAATAGGACTATTTGGGGGGGCTGGAGTAGGTAAAACAGTACTGATCATGGAATTAATCAATAACATTGCTAAAGCTCATGGGGGCGTATCCGTATTCGGTGGAGTAGGGGAACGGACTCGTGAAGGAAATGATCTTTATATGGAAATGAAGGAATCCGGAGTAATTAATGAAAAAAATATTGAGGAATCAAAGGTAGCTCTAGTCTATGGCCAAATGAATGAACCACCGGGAGCTCGTATGAGAGTTGGTTTAACTGCCCTAACTATGGCGGAATATTTCCGAGATGTTAATAAGCAAGACGTGCTTTTATTTATCGATAATATCTTTCGTTTTGTTCAAGCAGGATCAGAGGTATCCGCTTTATTAGGGAGAATGCCCTCCGCAGTGGGTTATCAACCTACTCTTAGTACAGAAATGGGTTCTTTGCAAGAAAGAATTGCTTCTACTAAAAAGGGATCTATAACTTCGATTCAAGCAGTTTATGTACCTGCAGACGATTTGACCGACCCTGCCCCTGCCACAACATTTGCACATTTGGATGCTACTACCGTACTTTCCAGAGGATTAGCTTCCAAGGGTATTTATCCAGCAGTAGATCCTTTAGATTCAACCTCGACTATGTTACAGCCTCGGATCGTTGGCAACGAACATTATGAAACTGCGCAAAGAGTTAAGGAAACTTTACAACGTTACAAAGAACTTCAGGACATTATCGCAATTCTTGGCTTGGATGAATTATCGGAAGAGGATCGTTTAACTGTAGCAAGAGCAAGAAAAATTGAGCGTTTCTTATCACAACCGTTCTTTGTGGCAGAAGTTTTTACTGGTTCTCCAGGAAAGTATGTTGCTCTTGCGGAAACTATTAGGGGATTTCAACTAATCCTTTCCGGAGAATTAGACGGCCTACCTGAACAGGCTTTTTATTTGGTGGGTAACATCGATGAAGCTAGCACGAAAGCTATAACCTTAGAAGAGGAGAACAAATCGAAGAAATGAAATTAAATCTTTATGTACTGACTCCTAAGCGAATTATTTGGGATTGTGAAGTGAAAGAAATCATTTTATCCACTAATAGTGGCCAAATTGGCGTATTACCAAACCACGCCCCCATTAACACAGCAGTAGATATGGGTCCTTTGAGAATACGCCTCCTCAACGACCAATGGTTAACAGCGATTCTGTGGAGCGGTTTTGCGAGAATAGTTAATAATGAGATCATCATTTTAGGAAATGATGCGGAACTGGGTAGTGATATTGATCCGGAAGAAGCTCAAAAGGCACTTGAAATAGCCGAAGCTAACTTGAGTAAAGCTGAGGGTACGAAAGATTTGGTTGAAGCGAAGCTCGCTCTCAGACGAGCTAGGATACGAATCGAGGCTGTCAATTGGATTCCCCCATCCAATTGAAGACAATCCAGTGGTTTATAGTTGATACAAAGAAAAAGGGAAGAGGGGTAGAAAAAGTTATTAGATAGCGAAGCGAAGTAAGTCCAATGCTATCTAGTAATTTTTCTACCTACTTACCTACTATTGGATTTGAACCAATGACTCCCGCCGTATGAAAGCAATACTCTAACCACTGAGTTAAGTAGGCAATTTATCACCACAAAGGAAGACCCATTACTTCGATCGATTATATATTGAATCCCTTTTCTAAGCAATACCGCTCTGTTATTGGTCTGTTATATACTAAATACTAAACTAAATACTAAACAGATACAGATCAAAGGGGTATCCTCTGGCATTAGAAAATATTCATCTTGACAAGAAATTATCTATATGTTAAGATATCTCTGATAAGGGCTATAGCTCAGTTCGGTAGAGCAACTCGTTTACACGTGCGCCAATGCTTTTCAAAGGAGCTTATTATGCAATGAACATAATCGATCTTATTGCAAAATCAATGTCTTACTTCATAGATTCGAGAGAATAGGAGAACAGTAGCCTGACAAACAGTCGGTTCAGTCCGATTCAGGTGCCAATTCAGGTGCCTAATCAAATAGAACCCTTATGGATTTGCTAGTTGATAAGGTAAATATCCAGCCCACTAAATGCTAGGCGTAATGAGGATAAGGGCCTCCAAAAAACTTCTTTTCGTTCTATGAACTTTAAGGTGTATGAAGTCTCATAGTTAACTCTTGCAGTGGAACGATAGAGACTCCATTTCACTTAGGTTGATTTAATTTAGACCGGAGGCAGACCTAAGTCAAGGTAATCCTCCTTTGAAACACTTTGGTATTGCTCCTAGATAGATCATAATACAAAAAATCAATCAGAGCACAGGGAGCCATCTCATTATCTTTCCGTAAAGAAAAACTATGGTGGACTAACTGATCTTTAAATCAGTTTATGAAAGAGCCCAATGCAAAAAAATGCATGTTGGGTCTTTGAAACAGTTCAAATCATTTCGATAATAATCCGTTTGATCTGTTTTACCGAGAAGGTCTACGGTTCGAATCCGTATAGCCCTAATATGCCCTTTTTTAGATTTTAGGATCTCTATCCTATGTTTTCTTTAGTTTAGTATAGTTTTCATTTTCTCATTAGTATTTGTTTATAGACTGGATAGGCGCCTGCGACATAGAATAGAGATAAAAGCATTACCAAAGGCTCATTCATCGAAAATCAAAATCATACAGACAGGAAAAGAAAAACGAATTTCTATCAAATCAATAGAAGAAAGGATCCTTTCCCTGATTTGAATCCCGTCCTCCTTCAAATAGGATATCTCTAGACTTCCCTATAATAACTGCAATGATTTTATCCATTTTGCGAATTCCTACTTTGTTTTAAGTATATTTATTACTTTGTTTATAGATACATTATGTAAATTGATCAACTTTAAATAGAAAAAATAAAGTAAAGAGTAAATAAGAAAACAGAATATTCTGTCTCATAGTTCTGAAATAGAGTTCTTTATTTTTATTTTATAGTATTACTTCTCATTAATTATACTGCATAGATTAGTCCTACTATCTTAATTAGGTTCTAATTTAGTAGTATTCTCATTTTTATTTAATAGTCTCTTATTATTTTATTATTAAATATTAAATAAAGGATAGAGCTATTCTTTTTTCTAGAGATTCTAGAGAAAGCGAGACAAAGTGAAACGAGAAAGTTTTCTTTATATAAGAATTAGATCTACATACACCATATCTAAATAGAATGGAAATCCAAAAGAAAGGGAGTTGGGATTCCATTGGATGAATCTTTAAAGAAGATGCAGCACAGAGGAAACAAAGGCTAAACTTAAACTAAGCGCTTTTGTCTTGAACAAAAAAGATTCTTGTTTCACCGAGGAAAAGAGAGAAGTTCTGGATAAATTGACAATGCTGAATTGAATTGACTAATTTAAGTTCCGCCTATTCCACATTAATGGGAGTACATTATGTTTCTGCTTCACGAATATGATATTTTTTGGACATTTCTAATAATAGCAAGCCTTATTCCTATTTTGGCATTTTCGATTTCAGGACTTTTAGCCCCGGTTAGTGAAGGACCAGAGAAGCTTTCTAGTTATGAATCGGGTATAGAACCCATGGGAGGGGCTTGGGTACAATTCCGAATACGCTATTATATGTTTGCGCTCGTTTTTGTTGTTTTTGATGTGGAAACCGTCTTTCTATACCCTTGGGCAATGAGTTTCGACGTATTGGGTGTATCCGTTTTTATCGAAGCTTTGATTTTCGTGCTTATCTTAGTTGTTGGTTTAGTTTATGCATGGCGAAAAGGAGCCTTGGAATGGTCTTAACTGAATATTTAGACAAAAAAAAAGAAGGAAAAGATTCTATTGAGACAGTTATGAATTTGATTGAGTTTCCCTTACTTGACCAAACAAGTTCCAATTCTGTTATTTCAACTACACCAAATGATCTTTCGAATTGGTCAAGACTCTCCAGTTTATGGCCCCTTCTATACGGTACCAGTTGTTGTTTCATTGAATTTGCTTCATTAATAGGCTCACGATTCGACTTTGATCGTTATGGATTGGTACCAAGATCAAGTCCTAGGCAAGCAGACCTAATTTTAACAGCCGGTACGGTAACAATGAAAATGGCTCCCTCTTTAGTGAGATTATACGAGCAAATGCCTGAACCAAAATACGTCATTGCTATGGGAGCCTGTACTATTACAGGGGGAATGTTCAGTACGGATTCCTATAGTACTGTTCGGGGAGTTGATAAGTTAATTCCTGTGGATGTCTACTTGCCGGGCTGCCCACCTAAACCGGAGGCAGTTATAGATGCCCTAACAAAACTTCGTAAGAAGATATCGCGAGAAATAGTTGAGGATCAAACTCTATCTCAAAATAAAAATAGATGTTTTACTACCAGTCACAAGCTTTATGTTAGGCGCAGTACTCATACAGGAACTTATGAGCAAGAATTGCTCTATCAATCACCATCTACATTAGATATATCTTCTGAAACTTTTTTCAAATCCAAAAGTTCAGTACCTTCCTACAAATTAGTGAATTAGGAGAGGGGCTCTTTTGTGTAGAAAAATAAAAAGCAGGGCAATCTTTCAAACTTGCATCCGAAATGTGAAATATTTATACAAAGAGGGAGAGATGAAGACAATGCAGCAGGGTTGGTTATCTAATTGGCTAGTCAAACATGAGGTGGTTCATAGATCTTTGGGCTTTGATCACCGAGGAATAGAGACTTTACAAATAAAAGCAGGGGATTGGGATTCCATTGCTGTCATTTTATATGTATATGGTTACAATTATTTACGCTCCCAATGTGCTTATGATGTAGCACCCGGTGGATCTTTAGCTAGCGTGTATCATCTTACGAGAATACAATATGGTATAGATAATCCAGAAGAAGTCTGCATAAAAGTCTTTGCCCAAAAGGATAATCCTAGAATTCCGTCTGTCTTCTGGATTTGGAGAAGTGCCGATTTTCAAGAACGCGAATCTTATGATATGGTGGGAATCTCTTATGATAATCATCCGCGCCTTAAACGTATCCTAATGCCTGAAAGTTGGATAGGCTGGCCCTTACGTAAGGATTATATAACCCCCAATTTTTATGAAATACAAGATGCTCATTGAATGATAAGAAATTCATGCTCACTTATACAACACAACTCCAGATTTTATTCAAGTCAAGGAATATTTTTAGGTTCTTTTCCTAGATGAAACGGAATACCTATTTATAATTAATTCCTAATTATACAAAAGCATTCCAGATAGACTGAGCAAAAAAAGGGTTTCATTTGGATTCCCCTATTTTGAAAATCGCATATTAATTTCCTTCATATGAACAGAAAAATAGGATGACTCAAAGAAGTTCTCTACCAGGAACTTTGTACCGCGCACATTACTTAGCACAACTAGGAAAATAAGATAAGATAAAGATAAGCAAGACTAAAAAAATATTCGTCGGAATAGCGGAATACAAAATTAAGAAACGCAAAAAAATAAAGGGGAATCTCACCCCCTTCTTTATCATAAAGAAAAGATATATTTTAAAACTTCTTTAAAAAGAAAAAGAAGTGCCTCTATATTTATATTATAGATTTATCCACTTAGATGAATAAATATTATTAATGAATATGTATCACAATCCATCTCGAGGTATTTGGATCAATACCTATTCGGTGGATCTTTTTTTTTTTTTTCTCTGCCAGGAACCAGATTTGAACTGGTGACACGAGGATTTTCAGTCCTCTGCTCTACCAACTGAGCTATCCTGACCTTTTCTTGTGCATCATCCTAGTAGAGTATTTGTATCTATGTCAATTAAAAGGACTAAAAATTAATTAAAGTATTTCAAATTTTAAATTTGAAAATGGGGGGGGTAGTCCTATGCATTGTGCATGGTTTACTTAAATAAAACTTAAAAATAGAGTGAATAACCAAGATTTCTTGCCGATACTCTAATAAAAAAGAAATCTATTCAATGAATAGGATAAGATCCATTGAGTTCTCTTCGCATTCCTTTGTGAAAGAGTAGAATGAGAAAGCTAATGAATCTTAAACCCATTGCATTGATAAAAAGAAAAAAAAGTGCATTGATAAAAAGAAAAAAAAAAAGAGGATAAATAATAATAATATAGTATAGTTAGGGAATAAAAGAGGATTTGGGGATAGAGGGACTTGAACCCTCACAACTTATAAAGTCGACGGATTTTCCTTTTACTAGAAATTTCATTGTTGTCAGTATTGACATGTAGAATGGGACTCTCTCTTTGTCCTCGTCCGATTAATCCACTTTTTTAAAGATCTCGAAAACTTTGAATTTTAATTGAAGAATTTGATTATTCAATATTCGATTGGAGTGGATTCACAATAATGAAAAAAAAAAATTATGATATGAGTTTTTTATTTCATAATCATTATCATTTCTAATTTCATTTTTAAAAAAGATAAAGAACCTATATTATAATTAGAATATAATATGAGTTCTGTGATTAATCGTTTGCTATGTCAGTATCTATACGTGTTTATTAAATGTATAAGGTATAAAACCCCTCTTTCTCTAATTTAGAACTAGAAGGAATTCCACTAACAACACAACGTAATTAACTCGATTCGTTAGAACAGCTTCCATTGAGTCTCTGCACCTATCCTTTTCCTTTGTATTCTAGTTCGAGAACCCCTTGTTTTCTCAAAACACGGATTTGGCTCAGGATTGCCCTTTTTTAATTCCAGGGTTTCTCTGAATTTGGAAGTTACCACTTAGCAGGTTTCCATACCAAGGCTCAATACAATCAAGTCCGTAGCGTCTACCGATTTCGCCATATCCCCATTTCCCTCTTCTTTGAGACCAGGATTCCTTGTGTAATTTCATCCATCTCTTAGTTTTTTTTTTGAATCATTGAGTTCATCACTCAACGTAGTCTAGCAGTTCAGTTCGACTCTATTTGAGAGACCTCGCTTGCTTATTGCAATTCAGAATTGAATTGATTCTATCCTTGATGTATTTGCAATTCAATCCGAATCAATATATCCAAAAGTTTTTATCTCCCCCACCTCCCGTCTTACTTTTTTATAGTATTCAAAATTATACTATAACGCTTGATATTTATTCTTTTTTTCTAATCAGAATTAGCAATTTTATTTACTCTGACTCTATGTTCCCCTTAGTGAAATATTAATCCTCAAATTATTAACAAATAATAAAGTCTATAATGATCGAATGAAAATACCAATAAATTCTATAATTTTATTTTTTAATATCCTATAGTTAAGCATATCAAGCTAACTTTATCTTTAAGAAGTTTTAGTATTTTTTTATTTTTATAAGTATAACTTCAAATTTAGAACTAGTTAATAGCTAAGATTAATAACTAATATCTGAGATTTTACGGATTTCCTATACTATACCTATTTCTATTTGTTACACTATTTCCGTTATGTAAGCCCACTTAGCTCAGAGGTTAGAGCATCGCATTTGTAATGCGAGGGTCATCGGTTCAAATCCGATAGTCGGCTTTTTTTTCTCTATCGATGTTCTACGAACAAGAATCTCTTTTTTTCCGAATTAAATGGAGAATCCAGGATCTTTTATGTTTTTTACCTTACAATTTTGCTAGATACAAAACAATAAAATAAATAATATATATACAAAAAAAAAAGATTTTGATGAAATTCCATTTTTTGGGGTACTTTAGTTGATTTTACTCTGTTTATCCTGTAGTTTAATTCAGTTTTAATTTCGATGTATTCTGTAATGTAAATACAATGAAATTAATTGTGTAAAATGAAATTTCAATAAAATAAAAAAAGGAGTCTTCATGTCCCGTTATCGAGGACCTCGTTTAAAAAAAATACGCCGTCTGGGAGCTTTACCAGGACTCACTAGAAAAACACCTAAATCCGGAAGTAATCTTAAAAAAAAATTCAATTCTGGGAAAAAGGAGCAATATCGTATTCGTCTTCAAGAAAAACAGAAATTGCGTTTTCATTATGGTCTGACAGAACGACAATTACTTAGATATGTACATATCGCTGGAAAAGCAAAAAGGTCAACAGGCCAGGTTTTACTACAATTACTTGAAATGCGTTTGGATAATATCCTTTTTCGATTGGGTATGGCTTCAACCATTCCTGGGGCCCGCCAATTAGTCAACCATAGACATATTTTAGTTAATGGTCGTATAGTCAATATACCAAGTTTTCGTTGCAAACCCCGAGATATTATTACTACGAAAGATAACCAAAGATCAAAAGGTCTGGTTCAAAATTATATTGCTTCATCGGACCCGGGGAAATTGCCAAAGCATTTGGCGATTGACACGTTGGAATATAAAGGACTAGTAAATAAAATCCTAGATAGGAAGTGGGTCGGTCTCAAAATAAATGAGTTGTTAGTTGTAGAATATTACTCTCGTCAGACTTGAACTTAACGAAAAAAGGAAAGGTTCATAGAATTTTCTTCCCCTTCCCCTTTCCCCGAACTAAATCGCCCTAAGACCATTACCATTAATTTGTATTTTCCCATCAACTAGCTAAAATTGATTAACCCTAGGATTAGGATCCTTTTTTCTTTTTTCCTCTATGTGTATTTTACATACCACAGTAATTTGCTATAGAGAATTTCTAATTTCTATTAAATCAAAATAAGATAATATAAGATATTATATTATTGCTGGAAAAAATTGTTATTTGATTTGATACATTGTGATCCTTAACGTTGATGAATTAAGAAAAACGGAAAGAGAGGGATTCGAACCCTCGGTAAACAAAAGTCTACATAGCAGTTCCAATGCTACGCCTTGAACCGCTCGGCCATCTCTCCTACATAACTTATTATGGAAAATAAACTGAGTGAATAGCGAGTTTTCTTATTCCTGCAGTACAGGTACAACCGCAACCACTCGGGGGTTCCATAGTTCTATTGGAAAAATTCCTTTTGATCTAAGTGGAAGGATACAGGATTTTTTACTAGAAATTGCGCTCGCTATAAAATAAAAGTTTTAATTTGGGTTTTCCCGCAACTAAAGAAAAAGAAAATGGAAGAATTCTTCTTATTGCATAATAAAATAAAGAAACCTTAGAATTCCGTTTGCATAAGATACGCTACACCATACTATCGAAATCAAAAATAGGGTATGAGACAATTAATAACTTTGAAAACACGAAATAGTTGATAACATAAGTTGTTGTTCAGAAATAGGAAAGTGGAATGAAATCCAGTCTTAGTCAAATATTTCATATCTCTTCGTGTCCAAGCAGAAGGAAAAGGATACAATTTGAGCTGAGCGGAAAATCCATATCTCTCTTATCCATTTAAAGCATATGGATTTAGAGTAGAGCATATGGATCAATCTATTTATAATTATAAGAATCGAATGTGTTTGTTTTTATGTTATTTTGTGAAGGAATGAAAACAATTCTATATAGAATGGGTTGGGAATTATGCCTAGATCCCGTGGAAATGGAAATTTCATTGATAAGACCTCCTCAATTGTAGCCAATATTTTATTGCGAATAATTCCGACAACCTCAGGAGAAAAAAAGGCATTTACTTATTATAGAGATGGTGCGATTTGACTCTTTTTTTTGCTTTTTTTTAGCCCTACCTATACCTCAGTCTTACGAAAAAGAGAGGGGGGTTGGCATAGAGAGAACCAAATTTGTAAAGCAAACAAACCCACGCTTCGGGAAGGTGAGGCGAACTAACAATTCCTTCCGTCGTGTATCCTCGATTGATGCGGCTTCAGATACTTCAATTGTAGATTTGAGTATTGAGCGAAAGGTTACACCTACAGGATATGGTATGGTATGGATTACAGGCCAATCCTACTCTATTAGTATCCGTAGGCAGCATAGGGGAGAAAAGCACTACACCTAGAAATAGGAATCAACAAGAGAAAAACTTTGTTAGAAATTACCCCTTTCCTGATCGGTATCAGGGCTGGGAAGAATGGTTGGGATAACAAACAACCATCAGGTTTGTACTTTGGATACCCCTATAACCATCAAAGATCGTTGAAGTAGCTAATTCCTCTAAATAGGAGGCGTTGAGAACAAAGAAATTATTGGAGCTATCGTTTTCCTCTAGCATTAATAGAATTCATTGGTGTTAAGAAAAACCTCTTGTGGGAAGGTTGGCTAGAGATTTCTTGGAAAAATACCAGCCCCTTTCGGTTCATAATGAGACGGGACTAATTCTATTTTGATTCTATAGATTATTTCGCTTAGTACTATTATGTACAGAAGGGAGGAGCCGTATGAGATGAAAACCTCATGTACGGTTTTGGAACGGAGATTTTTTGAATAGAATGAACGACCGTAACGGATGTTGGCTCAATCCGAAGGAAATTATGCGGAAGCTTTGCAAAATTATTATGAAGCTACGCGACTAGAAATCGATCCCTATGATCGAAGTTATATACTCTATAACATAGGCCTTATACACACAAGCAATGGAGAGCATACAAAGGCTTTGGAATATTATTTCCGGGCACTAGAACGAAACCCCTTCTTACCGCAAGCTTTTAATAATATGGCCGTGATCTGTCATTACGTGCGACTATCTCCACTATAGAAAGAAAAAAAAAAAAGAGAGGATCAAATTTTCTAGTAAATACTAGAAAAAAAGGGCTTTCTACATAGGGATCGTAAAAACAACGATTTTTCCCTATCAGCTGTAGGAAGGAAGGACACTTCACGAGAATCAAAAAACGAAGAAAGTATGGCCTATACTACTACTCTATGGATAAAGTTTCTCAAATTGATAGAGAAAGCACCGTAAAGATCAATTAGTGAGCGACTGGGTCGATACAACTAAAAAAAACTGCTTACTTATCCCATGATATGGGGCAAAATTTAGGAATCCGCTTATGTAATAGAGCCGATCCACTAAGGGATTAAGCAGCGGTGTAGTATCAGATCCCAAAGATAGTAAGTTCTTTTTTCTTTCTTATGGAAAAAAGTCTTTTTCAAGGATTCTATAGAGATTTCATATATGAAACCGGGATAGTTACCTCTCAGAAAATTTGAACGAAGGCTCTATATCTATCTATGCTTCATTCTTCTGAAGGTGGGAAAAAAGATCAAACTGATTATTGATAAAAATTAGGGTTTGAAACTTAGGTAATTAATTTCTTCTGCTTAACCCAAGAACAAATTGGATCGATTTTTGATAAATCGAATTCAGTTAAGATAGGGGAAATTCAGATAGCAATTTCTGAGCCGTATGAGGTAGGAAACTCTCAAGTACGGTTCTAAGGGAAGGAACTTCCTATTCCGACCGAGGAGAACAGGCCATTCTACAGGGTGATTCGGAAATTGCGGAAGCTTGGTTTGATCAAGCTGCTGAATATTGGAAACAAGCTATAGCGCTTACTCCGGGAAATTATATTGAAGCACAGAACTGGTTGAAGATTACGAAGCGCTTTGAATTTGAATAAGACCATGCTCCTTCTTTTTCATAAAATGGGTGGTTTGGTTGTTGATCCATTAATCAAATAAATTAGGTCGTAAGATCGAATCAAGAATTTCATTATATCCATTTCTTATACCTTCTATTTTATATGATATTTCATAAGAATAAACCATAGGGATAGGGTCTAGAATAGAAGTAATAAAGTGAATAAAAAGAGGGGGCAATCTAAATATTGCTAATATATTAGGACCATCTTATTAATAATTCTAATGAGTTATCTTGGAATTTAGAATCAAATAAAAAACCCTATATTATGCTCAAGGAAAGTAGATATAGATAGGAGCTTATGCCCTCAAAAAAAATACACTAGTTTCTTAAATTAAAAATAAAAAAGATTTTTTTCTTACGTCGAGAAATATTTGTTTTTCAAGATAAACAATGTCCGTTAGGCACCTAATCTTTATGTCATAATAGACCCGAACACTTGCCTCGGATTGACTTCAATATATAATTGCTCCAGTGAATAACTAAAAAAAAAATAGAAGGATGGTAGATAGTAAAGAAAAGAACTAATCACAATATCTATCTTTCAAAATCTATCTTTCAAAATCTATCTTTCAAAATATATATCTTTCAAAGATTCACTAAAAAGACAGTTGGCGGGTCTCTTTGTATGTCTTGTCCGGAAAGAGGAGGACTTAATGATTATTCGTTCGCCGGAACCAGAAGTAAAAATTGTTGTGGATAGGGATCCTGTAAAAACATCTTTTGAGGAATGGGCCAGACCCGGCCATTTCTCAAGAACACTAGCTAAGGGCCCTGATACTACCACTTGGATCTGGAACCTACATGCTGATGCTCACGATTTCGATAGTCATACTGGTGATTTGGAGGAGATTTCTCGAAAAGTCTTTAGTGCTCATTTCGGGCAACTTTCCATTATCTTTCTTTGGTTGAGTGGCATGTACTTTCATGGCGCCCGTTTTTCCAATTATGAAGCATGGCTAAGTGATCCTACTCACATTGGACCCAGTGCTCAGGTAGTTTGGCCTATAGTAGGGCAAGAAATATTGAATGGTGATGTAGGCGGGGGTTTCCGAGGAATCCAAATAACCTCTGGTTTTTTTCAGCTTTGGCGAGCATCTGGAATAACTAGTGAATTACAACTCTATTGTACTGCAATTGGTGCATTGATTTTTGCAGCGTTAATGCTTTTTGCTGGTTGGTTCCATTATCACAAAGCCGCTCCCAAATTGGCCTGGTTCCAAGATGTAGAATCCATGTTGAATCACCACTTAGCGGGATTATTAGGACTTGGGTCTCTTTCTTGGGCGGGGCACCAAATTCATGTATCTTTACCAATTAACCAATTTCTTGACGCTGGGGTGGATCCTAAAGAGATACCACTTCCTCATGAATTTATCTTGAATCGGGACCTTTTGGCTCAACTTTATCCTAGTTTTGCCGAAGGAGCAACCCCTTTTTTCACTTTAAATTGGTCCAAATACGCAGAATTTCTGACTTTTCGCGGAGGACTAGATCCAGTAACCGGTGGTCTCTGGCTGACCGATATTGCGCACCATCATTTAGCTATTGCTATTCTTTTCCTAATCGCAGGTCATATGTATAGGACCAATTGGGGTATTGGCCATGGACTTAAAGATATTTTGGAGGCTCACAAGGGCCCATTTACAGGACAAGGCCATAAGGGTCTTTATGAAATCTTAACAACGTCATGGCATGCTCAATTATCTCTTAACCTAGCTATGCTAGGCTCTACAACCATTGTTGTAGCTCATCATATGTATTCTATGCCTCCCTATCCATACCTAGCTACTGACTATGGTACACAACTTTCCTTGTTCACACACCACATGTGGATTGGCGGATTTCTAATAGTCGGTGCTGCTGCACATGCAGCAATTTTTATGGTAAGAGACTATGATCCAACTACTCGATACAACGATCTATTAGATCGCGTCCTTAGACACCGCGATGCAATCATATCCCACCTTAACTGGGTATGTATATTTCTAGGTTTTCACAGTTTTGGCTTGTACATTCATAATGATACCATGAGTGCTTTAGGCCGTCCACAAGATATGTTTTCGGATACTGCCATACAATTACAACCTATCTTTGCTCAATGGGTACAAAATATCCATGCTACTGCGCCTGGCGTAACAGCTCCTGGTGCAACAACAAGTACTAGCTTAACGTGGGGAGGCGGCGAGTTAGTAGCAGTAGGTGGCAAAGTGGCTTTGTTACCTATTCCATTAGGAACCGCAGATTTTTTAGTCCATCACATTCATGCATTTACCATACATGTGACTGTATTAATACTTTTGAAAGGTGTTTTATTTGCTCGGAGTTCCCGTTTGATACCCGATAAAGCAAATCTAGGTTTTCGCTTTCCTTGCGATGGGCCTGGCCGAGGGGGAACATGTCAAGTATCCGCCTGGGATCATGTTTTCTTAGGTTTATTCTGGATGTACAATGCAATTTCGGTAGTCATTTTCCATTTCAGTTGGAAAATGCAGTCGGATGTTTGGGGTACTATAAGTGATCAAGGGGTGGTAACTCATATTACAGGGGGAAACTTTGCACAGAGTTCCATTACGATTAATGGGTGGCTTCGAGATTTCTTGTGGGCACAGGCATCGCAAGTCATTCAGTCTTATGGTTCTTCATTATCTGCATATGGTCTTTTTTTCTTAGGTGCTCATTTTGTCTGGGCCTTCAGTTTAATGTTTTTATTCAGCGGCCGTGGTTATTGGCAAGAACTCATTGAATCTATCGTTTGGGCTCATAACAAATTAAAAGTTGCTCCTGCTACTCAGCCTAGAGCCTTGAGCATTATACAAGGACGCGCTGTAGGAGTAACCCATTACCTTCTGGGTGGAATTGCCACGACATGGGCATTCTTCTTAGCGAGAATTATTGCAGTAGGATAGTGGCTAGGAGGATTTGAAAGGCATTATGGAATTAAGATTTCCCAGGTTTAGCCAAGGCTTAGCTCAGGACCCCACTACTCGTCGTATTTGGTTTGGTATTGCTACCGCACATGATTTCGAAAGTCATGATGATATTACTGAAGAACGTCTTTATCAGAACATTTTTGCTTCTCACTTTGGGCAATTAGCAATAATCTTTCTATGGACGTCCGGAAATCTGTTTCATGTAGCTTGGCAAGGAAATTTTGAATCATGGATACAGGATCCTTTACACGTAAGACCTATTGCTCATGCGATTTGGGATCCTCATTTTGGTCAACCCGCTGTGGAAGCCTTTACTCGAGGAGGTGCTGCTGGTCCAGTGAATATTGCTTATTCTGGAGTTTATCAGTGGTGGTATACAATAGGATTACGCACCAATGAGGATCTTTATACTGGAGCTCTTTTTCTATTATTTCTTTCTACGCTGTCCTTAATAGCGGGTTGGTTACATCTACAACCCAAATGGAAACCAAGCCTTTCGTGGTTCAAAAACGCGGAATCTCGTCTCAATCATCATTTGTCAGGACTTTTCGGGGTAAGTTCTTTGGCTTGGACAGGACATTTAGTTCATGTTGCTATTCCCGCATCCAGGGGGGAGTACGTTCGATGGAATAATTTCTTAGATGTATTACCCTATCCCCAGGGGTTGGGACCCCTTTTGACGGGTCAATGGAATCTTTATGCCCAAAACCCTGATTCGAGTAATCATTTATTTGGTACCGCTCAAGGAGCGGGAACTGCCATTCTAACTCTTCTTGGGGGATTCCATCCACAAACACAAAGTTTGTGGCTGACCGATATGGCTCACCATCATTTAGCTATTGCATTTATTTTTCTCATTGCCGGTCACATGTATCGAACTAACTTCGGAATTGGGCACAGTATTAAAGATCTTTTAGAAGCGCATACTCCTCCGGGGGGTCGATTAGGGCGTGGGCATAAGGGCCTTTATGACACAATCAACAATTCGATTCATTTTCAGTTAGGTCTTGCTCTAGCTTCTTTAGGGGTTATTACTTCCTTAGTAGCTCAACATATGTACTCTTTACCTCCTTATGCATTCATAGCACAAGACTTTACTACTCAAGCTGCTTTATATACTCATCACCAATATATTGCAGGGTTCATCATGACAGGGGCTTTTGCTCATGGAGCTATTTTTTTCATTAGGGATTACAATCCGGAACAGAATGAGGATAATGTATTGGCAAGAATGTTAGACCATAAAGAAGCTATCATATCTCATTTAAGTTGGGCTAGCCTCTTTCTAGGATTCCATACCTTGGGCCTTTATGTTCATAACGACGTCATGCTTGCTTTTGGTACTCCAGAAAAGCAAATCTTGATCGAACCTATATTTGCCCAATGGATACAATCTGCTCATGGCAAGACGACATATGGGTTCGATATACTCTTATCTTCAACGAATGGCCCCGCTTTCAATGCGGGTCGAAGCCTATGGTTGCCCGGATGGTTGAATGCTGTTAATGAGAATAGTAATTCGCTTTTCTTAACAATAGGACCTGGGGATTTCTTGGTTCATCATGCTATTGCTCTAGGTTTGCATACAACTACATTGATTTTAGTAAAGGGCGCTTTAGATGCACGCGGTTCCAAATTAATGCCAGATAAAAAGGATTTTGGATATAGTTTTCCTTGTGACGGCCCAGGGCGCGGCGGTACTTGTGATATTTCTGCTTGGGACGCATTTTATTTGGCAGTTTTCTGGATGTTAAATACCATTGGGTGGGTTACTTTTTATTGGCATTGGAAACATATCACATTATGGCAGGGCAACGTTTCACAATTTAATGAATCCTCCACTTATTTGATGGGATGGTTAAGAGATTACCTATGGTTAAACTCTTCACAACTTATCAATGGATATAATCCTTTTGGGATGAATAGTTTATCGGTATGGGCGTGGATGTTCTTATTTGGACATCTTGTTTGGGCTACTGGATTTATGTTCTTAATTTCCTGGCGGGGGTATTGGCAGGAATTAATTGAGACTTTAGCATGGGCTCATGAACGCACACCTTTAGCTAATTTAATTCGCTGGAGAGATAAGCCCGTGGCTCTTTCCATTGTGCAAGCAAGATTGGTTGGATTAGCTCACTTTTCCGTGGGTTATATATTCACTTATGCAGCTTTCTTGATTGCCTCAACATCAGGCAAGTTTGGTTAATTTAGTTTGTTTTTTTGTACTGTATCAGCACCTAGTTCATTACTCTTGATAGAGAGGGAGGATCTGCCTTTTTAGATTTCTTTTTCTATTTATTTTTCCATCTAGGATTAGAACCGTATACTTGGTAATAATAGCAACGACACATTATGGCAAAAAAAAGTTTGATTCAGAGGGAGAAGAAGCGGCAGAAATTAGAACAGAAATATCATTTGATTCGTCAATCTTTAAAAAAAAAGATAAGAAGCAAAGTTTCTCCCTTGAGTTTGAGTGAAAAAACGAAAATGCGAGAAAAATTGCAATCCCTACCGCGTAATAGTGCACCTACACGCCTTCATCGACGTTGTTTTTTGACCGGAAGACCTAGAGCTAACTATCGACATTTTGGGCTATCCGGACACGTACTTCGAGAAATGGTTTATGAATGTTTGTTACCGGGTGCAACAAGATCCAGTTGGTAAGGATAAAATACCCTTTCGTATTTGTATGGATTTCTGGAATTGATAATCATAGAGGAGCCCTCTTTACCATTCTGTATAAATGGACTATTCTATTTGTATAGATATTGGTAGAGGGGCGTATCCAACCCTCTTTTATCCACTAGTTACCCCTCTTTAGTTTAAGAGTATAGAGCAGTTTGGTAGCTCATAAGGCTCATAACCTTGGGGTTGCGGGTTCGATTCCCACTACCGCCTCCATACTCCTTCTTTATGATATATGCATGATATAATATATACATCATGCATTTGTATCTGGATTTTTTGATTTCCTAAAAGAGTTTTGGTCTAACAGTTTTTTCTCGGAAGAAGCAAAAAAATAAAAGAAAGAATAAAATATGAAAGAAAAGCGTCCATTGTCTAATGGATAGGACAGAGGTCTTCTAAACCTTTGGTATAGGTTCAAATCCTATTGGACGCAATCTTATTTCTATCTATTCTTTAAATAACTATACTAAACTAAAAACAAAGAAAACTTTTTTGCATGATTCAAATGAAAAAGCTTTCTCAACGATTCCTATTCTACTAACAAGAGTAGACATGCAAAATTTATTTGTTACTGAAGAGAAAACCGTTCCAGCTGTTCCTGAATAGCTTCCTTCAAAAGGATTTCCGCTTGCTCGGTGAATGTCTTGCTAGAAGATATAATTTCTTGGAATTGAGGTTTAGTATCTTTTAGATGTTTACGTAACTCATCCAGAAATTTATTTACCTGTTCAATTTCTAACGAATCAAGATATCCTCTTGTTCCGGTATAAATAGTAGCTATCTGCTCTTCCACTGGGAGAGGATTTGCCTGGGATTGTTTAAGCAATTCCCTTAATCGTCGACCCCTTGCCAATTGATTCTGACTTGTTTTATCGAGAGCAGAGGCGAATTGTGCAAAGGCTTGTAACTCTGCGAATTGCGCTAGTTCCAATTTTGATTTGCCAGCTACTTGTTTCATGGCTTTAATTTGAGCCGCGGATCCTACTCTGGAAACAGAAATACCCACATTAATAGCGGGTCGAATTCCGGCATTGAATAGATCCGCAGATAAGAATATTTGTCCATCTGTAATGGAGATTACATTAGTAGGAATATAGGCGGAAACGTCTCCAGATTGAGTCTCAACTATTGGTAAAGCGGTCATACTTCCTTCGCCTAAAAGAGAATTTAATTTAGCGGCTCTTTCTAAAAGGCGTGAATGCAAATAAAAAACATCCCCTGGATAAGCCTCACGTCCGGGAGGTCTTCTTAATAGAAGGGACATTTGGCGATAAGCTTGTGCCTGTTTGGAGAGATCATCATAAATTATTAAAGTATGCCGTTCGCGGTACATAAAATACTCAGCCAGGGCTGCTCCCGTATAAGGAGCGAGGTATTGTAATGTAGCAGGTGAATCCGCCATTTCAGCTACTACAATAGTGTATTCCATGGCCCCCTCCTCATGGAAAGTAGTTACTACTTGAGCTACGGAGGATGCTCTTTGACCGATAGCTACATAAACACATATTACACCTTGCCCTTTTTGATTGAGAATTGTATCTGTGGCTACTGCTGTTTTGCCAGTCTGTCTGTCCCCAATAATTAACTCTCGCTGACCGCGCCCTATAGGGATCATCGAATCGATAGCAATAAGCCCTGTTTGAAGAGGTTCGTATACGGAACGCCTGGAAATTATACTTGGAGCAGGAGATTCAATTAAGCGAGATTCGGAAGCTATAATTTCGCCTTTCCCATCAATAGGTTTAGCCAGAGCATTTACAACACGACCCAAGTAAGCCTCACTCACGGGTATCTGAGCAATTCTTCCTGTTGCTTTTACAAAACTTCCCTCTTGTATCATCAACCCATCGCCCATTAATACAATCCCAACATTTTTGGATTCCAAATTCAGAGCAATACCCCTAGTACCTTCTGCAAATTCGACTAATTCACCTGACATTATTTCACCAAGACCTATAATACGAGCAATCCCATCCCCCACTTGAACTACGCGACCTATATTCTCAATCCCTACTTTCCTATTATATTGTTCAATACGTTCGCGGAGAATTTTATGAATTTCGTCGACTCGAAGGGTTGCCATTAGTGTTTCTTGACTCTTTTTTCGGAAGCAAGGGGAAAAATAATGCCTAAATTCTAAACGAAAGTAGAAGTTCAAGGCCTAATTAATTTAATTATTTCTTCCATTCCAGGGACCCGAGAATGCCAATATTAGCACGAATCGTACGGAAATGTAACTCGGTATTCAAACAACTATTCAGAGTTCCTAGAGCTCCTTGTACGGCCTGTTGGAAAACCCGCTGTCGGACCTGATTCATTGCCCTTTGTTTTTCAAAATAAAGGGTTTCGTTTTTAGACTTTTCCAATTGTTCCAAACTAATAGAAGTAGCATTAATCAAATTTGCTTTTTCTCGTTCTATCTCAGAGTATCCATTCATTCGATACTCATCCGCTTCTAGTTCGACTTTCTGTAATCGAATCCGAGCTTTTTCGAGTTGCTCAATGGTCCCTCTACGCAATTCTTCTGAATTTCGAATAGTACTCAAGATCCTCTGTTTTCGATTATCTAATAAATCTTTTAATGAAAGTAGATTATTTTGTAAGTTTACAACTTTTATGATCTCTTCCCGAACCAAACATGAATCTTTCGATTCATTTGGCTCTCACGCTCCTTTTTTTTTTTCTATAGCTATTTCCATATCTTTTTTTTAAGTAATGAGCCTATCCTCTATCTTCTTTTTTATGTTTATATTTCAATATACCGAAACCTATATAAGACTAGATAAATATTAAGAGGACTCTTCCGCCTAGATAAAAATATATCATGGTCAGCAAAGTTGTTTCTTTATTTTTATTTGCCCTCTAGTTAATAATTTCAATTTCATTAAGAAAAACTAACTAAATAAATGGAAAATGAAAATTAATAGAATTCTTTTTTATTTTTTTTTTCTTCAAATCCAAAAAATTTCTCTTTTTTATACATAGGTCGTCGATTCGGCATTGGTTAAAAAAGGGCAGGGTGCCCCCTTTTTTTTCTAGTAAATAGTTCAAACCATTTTATCGATATGAGTGTTCTATATCAGATAAATTTTACATTAGCTATTTCCCGTTTAAATTGGTACTAATACTAATATAGTTGTAGAAAGAGTACCTCTTTTTGCCTGGACTTCAAGCAGTTTAGCTTTAACCGTGTTAATGGTCTCACATTCTTGGTTTATAGAGAATCAAAGTTGATTTACCAATGAGTCGCGAAATGCTATGGTTCTTCCATATGATTTCTGAATTTATTCAGAAGTAATTCGTCGAGATCGTGCACCCTTTTCTTATTTATCCGAAAAATACTAAAAAATATTATAAAGTGCAGCCGGATAGATCCAATCTATTCTTGAAATAGACAACTCGCACACACTCCCTTTCCAAAAAAAATCAAAACACCAACCACTACAGTTAGATTTATTAGATTTGTTGCTAAAATATCGGTATTAAGCCCGAAACTGCCAGCGGATGGCCAGTGAGCTAAAAAAACGAAAGAATGGGTTACATTTTTCATATGCTCTCCTCTTATAGATAGGACGAACAAAGAACAAAGTTTTTCGATCACTTACTTCGCTCGCCCTTTTTTGATCGGTTTTTTTAATGCAAATAGATTCAATCTAGTAATTTCTTTTAGATTAAGTCTTACGTCTTGTTTGACCGGTGAAAGACTTCCTTTGTTGAAATGTTCTGTTCCCAAAATTCCTAAAATAAAAGGAAAAAACTTTCCACTTTCCTAAACTAAGGACGGGAAATAAGAAGGTGAGCATATCTTCTAAATTAATAATACTCAACTCAGCCCTTCCTAGAATGGGGTATTATCTGTCCCGATAAATAGATAATTCCAGGAGTAATAAATAGGAGTAAATTAAATAAAGTATTGATATAATTGGAATTGTGGAAGCAAATACCAATTTACTAAAAAAAGAAAAAAGTATCTAATCGAAATCGAAAGAATTTTTTTTTTAAGATTAAACAAAAGGGTTCGCAAATAAAAGCGCTAGTGCCACAACTAGTCCATAAATTGTTAAAGCTTCCATAAAAGCTAGACTAAGCAATAAAGTACCTCGTATTTTACCTTCTGCTTCTGGCTGTCTCGCAATACCTTCTACAGCTTGTCCTGCAGCAGTACCTTGACCAACTCCAGGTCCAATAGAAGCAAGCCCTACGGCCAATCCAGCAGCAATAACAGAAGCAGCAGCAATTAGTGGATTCATGGTGAGTAGTTCCTCGTGTCAAAAAAAAGAAATGGTTAAGGATACAATCAACCAATAAATTCTTACTTCTAAGCTCTATTGGGGAGAAGTAAAGTAACTAAAAAGTACAAATTGAAATCAAATTGAAATGATAATGTGAATTGTCCGAACTACATAGAAGGGAATTCCATATCCATATATCGGATTAGATAATGAATCTAACCTAGGAATATATAATATAATATCCTATATATATACATTTGTTTCTTCTATTTTGTTTGCATATTTTCTCATTTTCTATTGAATCGGATTCTAAAATCATTGCTTAAAGTGGAAACCTGCATAAAAGAGGACTCCACTTATAGACATTAAGGATATTATAGTATAGATCTAGCCTGACTCCACCCTCCTTAATGCATATATACTTTGAAAATTCCATAATATAGTCTATTCTATTCTCTCTCCTACAACTCTAGGCTATATATTCATACGCATTTCTAACTATTTTTTTGCAACCAAGCAGATTATCTGGAACCATGCATGAATTGAGCTAAGCTGCAAAAAAAAAAAATACTATTTCCAAAAAGAGTCAATTCAATGATGACCCTCCATGGATTCACCTATATAGGCTGCGGCTAATGTTGCAAAAATAAGAGCTTGAATACCGCTTGTAAATAATCCAAGAAACATGACCGGTATAGGGATTACTAAGGGGACTAAAGAAACAAGAACAACAACGACTAATTCATCCGCCAATATATTCCCGAAAAGTCGAAAGCTAAGCGATAATGGTTTTGTGAAATCTTCTAGGATGTTAATTGGTAAAAGGATTGGAGTTGGTTTAATATATTTCTCGAAATAGCTCAATCCTTTTTTGCTAAGACCAGCATAAAAATATGCCGCTGACGTGAGTAAAGCTAAAGCAACAGTAGTATTTATATCATTCGTGGGCGCTGCTAATTCCCCATGGGGTAACTCTATAATTTTCCAAGGTAAAAGAGCACCCGACCAATTCGAAACAAAAATAAAAAGGAACATAGTTCCAATAAAGGGAACCCAGGGACCATATTCTTCTCCAATCTGAGTTTTGCTCAAGTCTCGAATAAACTCAAGGACATATTCAAAAAAATTCTGACCGTCGGTCGGGATGGTTTGTGGATTCCGAACAGCTATGACAACTGAACCTAGCAAGATAGTAATTACGACCCAAGAAGTGATGAGTACTTGGGCATGAATTTGGAAACCTCCTATTTGCCAATAGAAGTGTTGGCCTACTTCTACACCCGATATATCGTATAACCCCTTGAGTGTTTTAATGGAACAAGGTATAATATTCATATTGTCCTCTGATAAAAATTGAACTTCAAAAAAGGAATTCTTTTGATTCAACCATCTCTTTCTCAACTCAGCAACTTGAAGTATTAATCTTATATTTAGGATACCAAGAAAGCACATCAGATCATAATATATATCAATACCCTCTAATATATATCAATATTCCCCTTCTTTTTTCTATGCAAAAAAAATTCTATGCAAAAAAAAAGATATAGTAAAGTAAGTGATTCCATAAATTTACGCAGTTGCCCAAGAATTCACTATATATTCTTAATCAACGATTTCTTATATAGAGAGAACGGCCCTCACAAATTGAAAATACTAATTTGTTAAGAATCAATCGAATTGAAGTCATAGTGTCATCGTTGGCTGGAATCGATATATTCGCGAGATCCGGGTCACAATTTGTATCGACTAAAGAAATAGTAGGAATCCCCAAAATGGCACATTCCCGAAGAGCTATATACTCTTTTTGCTGATCAAGGACGATCACAATGTCTGGCAATCTCGTCATATATTTGATCCCGCCGAGATACCTTTGCAAAGTAGATAATTTTCTCTTCAAGATTGCCACATCTCTTTTTGGGAGATGGTGGAATTTTCCCATTTTTTCTTCTGCTCTTAAGTCTCTAAATTGAGAAAGTCTAGTTTTCGTAATCGACCAATTCGTTAACATACCACTGAACCACTTTTTATTAACATAATGACAACGAGCCCTTATTGCAGCTGATGCTACTAAATCTGTTGCTCTTTTTTTGGTACCAACAATTAAGAAACTTTTTCCCTGACTTGCTGCATCAAAAACTAAATCACAAGCTTCTGATAAAAAACGAGCCGTTCTAGCGAGATTTATAATATGAGTACCTTTACGCTTTGCCGAAATGTAAGGGGCCATTTTAGGATTCCATTTCTTAATACCATGACCAAAATGAACTCCTGCTTCTATCATCTCTTTCAAATTAATGTTCCAATATCTTCTTGTCATTTTTTCCACACTTCCTTTTTTTTAATCCTACCATTCCATTACGGAATTTAGTTCTTTTTGAAGATTAAGAAAGATCCGAAATAGCTTGAAATAAATAATAATTGTTCCGAGAGAACCTTGTACTAAGATAAGAGTTGGCCATTGATACATGGTATAAACATAACCACCTTAATGAATTAACTGACTTGTTTTACTTATTAAAATAAAAATCTTAAAAATCTAAAATTTGACCTGTTAGTGTTCTAAGTTCAAAAGTCTAGTAAAGTAAAAAATATTTTTATGGGGGTTCTTATGTCTCATAAAAATTGTTTGTTACGTCAGAATCTGAAGAAACTAATTCTGTATGGAGAAACAAAAAATCTCTCATTTCCGACGCGAATAGATTTTTTTTTTTTATTTCGAAATAAAGGTTCTTGTCTTGTGGGGAACGATGCACAAATTTTTGGAATCCGGTACCAACAGGTATAATCCCCCCCAGAACTACGTTTTCTTTCAAGCCTTTCAACCAATCAATGCGACCTCGTAGGGCAGCTTTTGCTAAAACTCGAGCAGTTTCTTGAAAACTTGCTTCAGATATGAAACTTTGGGTATTCAGGGAAGCCCTTGTTATTCCCAATAAGATTGCCCGATAATAGATCGATTCATCCAAAGCTCGTCCTGCTCGTTCCGCTCGCAATAGTCCGATTAATTCCCCAGGCGAAAAAACATTAGACATTCCATCTTCGGAAACCCGCACTTTTGATGTTACTTGGCGTATAATAATCTCTATATGTCTATTATGGATCTGTACCCCTTGGGATCGATAAACCTTTTGGATTTTATTAACCAAAGAGATACGACTTTGGGCTATGGTTAGCTCAGCTCCAATCAAGAATCCCCAAGGGACCCCAAGAATTCTTGGTATACGCTCATTCCAATCCTCAATTCTCCTTTCGAGATTCGGGGATAATGAATCAATTGAACGCGCTTCAAAGATTTGTTCCACTTTTGGAAGACCTTGCGTTATGTCACTAGATCTCGATTTTTCATATATAAACGTAACTAACCTATCTCCCTTGTAAAGGATTTCTCCATAATGACCATTAACAGTTGCTCCTGTAGTGGCCAAATAAGGTTTAGCTGCTCTTATAACAAAGGAATTCATATTTACAATGAAAATTTGACCGGATTTTTTTATGTGCGATTTAAATAGACATACATTTTCACAAATAAATTGTCCAAGGTGAATTATTGCCAATGTCTCTTCCCAAGAATCATGATGGACAAAGTGACAATTCAAAAGGAATGGATCCAACATTATGTTACTATCGAAATTAGAAATCCTTTTATTTTCATCTATTAAAGAGTATTTAAGTTCTTGAAGTACTTGGAAGGTTTGTTTTAAATTGTCAACGAACAAATATTTTTTTAACAGGATTTTATTATGCGTTAGTAAATAGTAAGATGAAGAAAAATGCGATATACTAGCTACAATAGCGCCTAAGGGCCCAAAAATTTCTCGAATAGGAATTCTAGGATTCCATTCTTTTATCGCATTGGGATGTTTTGAATTCTTGAATAAACCAATTCGAGAACAGTTGGATGCCGACAAAATCATCAAAGAGTGGTATTCTTTATTTCGATTCAACAAAGTGCCAATAGCTTCTGGATGTTGGCTAAGTGATTCAATCTTCGCCTTGGAATAAAAAGAATTGATATTGGCGCGATCTAACCTATTATGGGGAATCGGTCCTGCACTTGTCCTACCATACCTTTTTCGTGTATACGAAATAGTGGACTTGACTAACTCAATTCTTAGGAAATCGCGAATAAGATCATTTGCTCTTACCTCAACAAGGGAAGCACCAGCCTTTTCTTTTTCTTCTTGTTCCCAATTCACTACTAAGCAAGTTCTAACAAATTGACTATTTGTGTGATAAATTCTTTGAGTTAACTTGCTATTTTCATGAGAAATAAAATTGACAAGTCGAATTTGGAGATTATTTTCTTCTTGCAAGAGATCCTGCGGGAAAAGTGTTGCTAAATTTCTTCCTTCGTCCATTTCATATGCCACTGTAGGGCGAACGGAAACAAAATACTTTTCCTTGCTCTTGAGAATTTTTTTCCGTTGAACATAGACCCAATTTTTCCTTTTTTTTGATTCCTTAGAATCTTTTTTTTGTCTTTCTGGCGGTATCAAACAGCCACCTAATATCTTATCCGCCTCTTCAGGAAAATGAATATCTCCGGAAAATATTTTGAGTTCCGTATGGCTTTTTTTTCTCTTCACTCGGACCAGTCCGCCTAGTCGACTTCTTGTATTTTTTGTGAGTTGTGTATTCACTCCAATAATACTATTGTCAAGTATCTTTAGGGATGAAGATCTCGGCAAGATATGAAGTTCTTGAAGAATGAAAAAAAACCGATCTACTTCTTTTTGGTATTTTAGACTAAATTCTTTTGTTCCTCGATGCTCAATCAAACCCTCTTTTT
>NW_028260011.1:0-29007 GCF_056163025.1 Triticum urartu | reverse complement strand
CTCAGCCAGGGCTGCTCCCGTATAAGGAGCGAGGTATTGTAATGTAGCAGGTGAATCCGCCATTTCAGCTACTACAATAGTGTATTCCATGGCCCCCTCCTCATGGAAAGTAGTTACTACTTGAGCTACGGAGGATGCTCTTTGACCGATAGCTACATAAACACATATTACACCTTGCCCTTTTTGATTGAGAATTGTATCTGTGGCTACTGCTGTTTTGCCAGTCTGTCTGTCCCCAATAATTAACTCTCGCTGACCGCGCCCTATAGGGATCATCGAATCGATAGCAATAAGCCCTGTTTGAAGAGGTTCGTATACGGAACGCCTGGAAATTATACTTGGAGCAGGAGATTCAATTAAGCGAGATTCGGAAGCTATAATTTCGCCTTTCCCATCAATAGGTTTAGCCAGAGCATTTACAACACGACCCAAGTAAGCCTCACTCACGGGTATCTGAGCAATTCTTCCTGTTGCTTTTACAAAACTTCCCTCTTGTATCATCAACCCATCGCCCATTAATACAATCCCAACATTTTTGGATTCCAAATTCAGAGCAATACCCCTAGTACCTTCTGCAAATTCGACTAATTCACCTGACATTATTTCACCAAGACCTATAATACGAGCAATCCCATCCCCCACTTGAACTACGCGACCTATATTCTCAATCCCTACTTTCCTATTATATTGTTCAATACGTTCGCGGAGAATTTTATGAATTTCGTCGACTCGAAGGGTTGCCATTAGTGTTTCTTGACTCTTTTTTCGGAAGCAAGGGGAAAAATAATGCCTAAATTCTAAACGAAAGTAGAAGTTCAAGGCCTAATTAATTTAATTATTTCTTCCATTCCAGGGACCCGAGAATGCCAATATTAGCACGAATCGTACGGAAATGTAACTCGGTATTCAAACAACTATTCAGAGTTCCTAGAGCTCCTTGTACGGCCTGTTGGAAAACCCGCTGTCGGACCTGATTCATTGCCCTTTGTTTTTCAAAATAAAGGGTTTCGTTTTTAGACTTTTCCAATTGTTCCAAACTAATAGAAGTAGCATTAATCAAATTTGCTTTTTCTCGTTCTATCTCAGAGTATCCATTCATTCGATACTCATCCGCTTCTAGTTCGACTTTCTGTAATCGAATCCGAGCTTTTTCGAGTTGCTCAATGGTCCCTCTACGCAATTCTTCTGAATTTCGAATAGTACTCAAGATCCTCTGTTTTCGATTATCTAATAAATCTTTTAATGAAAGTAGATTATTTTGTAAGTTTACAACTTTTATGATCTCTTCCCGAACCAAACATGAATCTTTCGATTCATTTGGCTCTCACGCTCCTTTTTTTTTTTCTATAGCTATTTCCATATCTTTTTTTTAAGTAATGAGCCTATCCTCTATCTTCTTTTTTATGTTTATATTTCAATATACCGAAACCTATATAAGACTAGATAAATATTAAGAGGACTCTTCCGCCTAGATAAAAATATATCATGGTCAGCAAAGTTGTTTCTTTATTTTTATTTGCCCTCTAGTTAATAATTTCAATTTCATTAAGAAAAACTAACTAAATAAATGGAAAATGAAAATTAATAGAATTCTTTTTTATTTTTTTTTTCTTCAAATCCAAAAAATTTCTCTTTTTTATACATAGGTCGTCGATTCGGCATTGGTTAAAAAAGGGCAGGGTGCCCCCTTTTTTTTCTAGTAAATAGTTCAAACCATTTTATCGATATGAGTGTTCTATATCAGATAAATTTTACATTAGCTATTTCCCGTTTAAATTGGTACTAATACTAATATAGTTGTAGAAAGAGTACCTCTTTTTGCCTGGACTTCAAGCAGTTTAGCTTTAACCGTGTTAATGGTCTCACATTCTTGGTTTATAGAGAATCAAAGTTGATTTACCAATGAGTCGCGAAATGCTATGGTTCTTCCATATGATTTCTGAATTTATTCAGAAGTAATTCGTCGAGATCGTGCACCCTTTTCTTATTTATCCGAAAAATACTAAAAAATATTATAAAGTGCAGCCGGATAGATCCAATCTATTCTTGAAATAGACAACTCGCACACACTCCCTTTCCAAAAAAAATCAAAACACCAACCACTACAGTTAGATTTATTAGATTTGTTGCTAAAATATCGGTATTAAGCCCGAAACTGCCAGCGGATGGCCAGTGAGCTAAAAAAACGAAAGAATGGGTTACATTTTTCATATGCTCTCCTCTTATAGATAGGACGAACAAAGAACAAAGTTTTTCGATCACTTACTTCGCTCGCCCTTTTTTGATCGGTTTTTTTAATGCAAATAGATTCAATCTAGTAATTTCTTTTAGATTAAGTCTTACGTCTTGTTTGACCGGTGAAAGACTTCCTTTGTTGAAATGTTCTGTTCCCAAAATTCCTAAAATAAAAGGAAAAAACTTTCCACTTTCCTAAACTAAGGACGGGAAATAAGAAGGTGAGCATATCTTCTAAATTAATAATACTCAACTCAGCCCTTCCTAGAATGGGGTATTATCTGTCCCGATAAATAGATAATTCCAGGAGTAATAAATAGGAGTAAATTAAATAAAGTATTGATATAATTGGAATTGTGGAAGCAAATACCAATTTACTAAAAAAAGAAAAAAGTATCTAATCGAAATCGAAAGAATTTTTTTTTTAAGATTAAACAAAAGGGTTCGCAAATAAAAGCGCTAGTGCCACAACTAGTCCATAAATTGTTAAAGCTTCCATAAAAGCTAGACTAAGCAATAAAGTACCTCGTATTTTACCTTCTGCTTCTGGCTGTCTCGCAATACCTTCTACAGCTTGTCCTGCAGCAGTACCTTGACCAACTCCAGGTCCAATAGAAGCAAGCCCTACGGCCAATCCAGCAGCAATAACAGAAGCAGCAGCAATTAGTGGATTCATGGTGAGTAGTTCCTCGTGTCAAAAAAAAGAAATGGTTAAGGATACAATCAACCAATAAATTCTTACTTCTAAGCTCTATTGGGGAGAAGTAAAGTAACTAAAAAGTACAAATTGAAATCAAATTGAAATGATAATGTGAATTGTCCGAACTACATAGAAGGGAATTCCATATCCATATATCGGATTAGATAATGAATCTAACCTAGGAATATATAATATAATATCCTATATATATACATTTGTTTCTTCTATTTTGTTTGCATATTTTCTCATTTTCTATTGAATCGGATTCTAAAATCATTGCTTAAAGTGGAAACCTGCATAAAAGAGGACTCCACTTATAGACATTAAGGATATTATAGTATAGATCTAGCCTGACTCCACCCTCCTTAATGCATATATACTTTGAAAATTCCATAATATAGTCTATTCTATTCTCTCTCCTACAACTCTAGGCTATATATTCATACGCATTTCTAACTATTTTTTTGCAACCAAGCAGATTATCTGGAACCATGCATGAATTGAGCTAAGCTGCAAAAAAAAAAAATACTATTTCCAAAAAGAGTCAATTCAATGATGACCCTCCATGGATTCACCTATATAGGCTGCGGCTAATGTTGCAAAAATAAGAGCTTGAATACCGCTTGTAAATAATCCAAGAAACATGACCGGTATAGGGATTACTAAGGGGACTAAAGAAACAAGAACAACAACGACTAATTCATCCGCCAATATATTCCCGAAAAGTCGAAAGCTAAGCGATAATGGTTTTGTGAAATCTTCTAGGATGTTAATTGGTAAAAGGATTGGAGTTGGTTTAATATATTTCTCGAAATAGCTCAATCCTTTTTTGCTAAGACCAGCATAAAAATATGCCGCTGACGTGAGTAAAGCTAAAGCAACAGTAGTATTTATATCATTCGTGGGCGCTGCTAATTCCCCATGGGGTAACTCTATAATTTTCCAAGGTAAAAGAGCACCCGACCAATTCGAAACAAAAATAAAAAGGAACATAGTTCCAATAAAGGGAACCCAGGGACCATATTCTTCTCCAATCTGAGTTTTGCTCAAGTCTCGAATAAACTCAAGGACATATTCAAAAAAATTCTGACCGTCGGTCGGGATGGTTTGTGGATTCCGAACAGCTATGACAACTGAACCTAGCAAGATAGTAATTACGACCCAAGAAGTGATGAGTACTTGGGCATGAATTTGGAAACCTCCTATTTGCCAATAGAAGTGTTGGCCTACTTCTACACCCGATATATCGTATAACCCCTTGAGTGTTTTAATGGAACAAGGTATAATATTCATATTGTCCTCTGATAAAAATTGAACTTCAAAAAAGGAATTCTTTTGATTCAACCATCTCTTTCTCAACTCAGCAACTTGAAGTATTAATCTTATATTTAGGATACCAAGAAAGCACATCAGATCATAATATATATCAATACCCTCTAATATATATCAATATTCCCCTTCTTTTTTCTATGCAAAAAAAATTCTATGCAAAAAAAAAGATATAGTAAAGTAAGTGATTCCATAAATTTACGCAGTTGCCCAAGAATTCACTATATATTCTTAATCAACGATTTCTTATATAGAGAGAACGGCCCTCACAAATTGAAAATACTAATTTGTTAAGAATCAATCGAATTGAAGTCATAGTGTCATCGTTGGCTGGAATCGATATATTCGCGAGATCCGGGTCACAATTTGTATCGACTAAAGAAATAGTAGGAATCCCCAAAATGGCACATTCCCGAAGAGCTATATACTCTTTTTGCTGATCAAGGACGATCACAATGTCTGGCAATCTCGTCATATATTTGATCCCGCCGAGATACCTTTGCAAAGTAGATAATTTTCTCTTCAAGATTGCCACATCTCTTTTTGGGAGATGGTGGAATTTTCCCATTTTTTCTTCTGCTCTTAAGTCTCTAAATTGAGAAAGTCTAGTTTTCGTAATCGACCAATTCGTTAACATACCACTGAACCACTTTTTATTAACATAATGACAACGAGCCCTTATTGCAGCTGATGCTACTAAATCTGTTGCTCTTTTTTTGGTACCAACAATTAAGAAACTTTTTCCCTGACTTGCTGCATCAAAAACTAAATCACAAGCTTCTGATAAAAAACGAGCCGTTCTAGCGAGATTTATAATATGAGTACCTTTACGCTTTGCCGAAATGTAAGGGGCCATTTTAGGATTCCATTTCTTAATACCATGACCAAAATGAACTCCTGCTTCTATCATCTCTTTCAAATTAATGTTCCAATATCTTCTTGTCATTTTTTCCACACTTCCTTTTTTTTAATCCTACCATTCCATTACGGAATTTAGTTCTTTTTGAAGATTAAGAAAGATCCGAAATAGCTTGAAATAAATAATAATTGTTCCGAGAGAACCTTGTACTAAGATAAGAGTTGGCCATTGATACATGGTATAAACATAACCACCTTAATGAATTAACTGACTTGTTTTACTTATTAAAATAAAAATCTTAAAAATCTAAAATTTGACCTGTTAGTGTTCTAAGTTCAAAAGTCTAGTAAAGTAAAAAATATTTTTATGGGGGTTCTTATGTCTCATAAAAATTGTTTGTTACGTCAGAATCTGAAGAAACTAATTCTGTATGGAGAAACAAAAAATCTCTCATTTCCGACGCGAATAGATTTTTTTTTTTTATTTCGAAATAAAGGTTCTTGTCTTGTGGGGAACGATGCACAAATTTTTGGAATCCGGTACCAACAGGTATAATCCCCCCCAGAACTACGTTTTCTTTCAAGCCTTTCAACCAATCAATGCGACCTCGTAGGGCAGCTTTTGCTAAAACTCGAGCAGTTTCTTGAAAACTTGCTTCAGATATGAAACTTTGGGTATTCAGGGAAGCCCTTGTTATTCCCAATAAGATTGCCCGATAATAGATCGATTCATCCAAAGCTCGTCCTGCTCGTTCCGCTCGCAATAGTCCGATTAATTCCCCAGGCGAAAAAACATTAGACATTCCATCTTCGGAAACCCGCACTTTTGATGTTACTTGGCGTATAATAATCTCTATATGTCTATTATGGATCTGTACCCCTTGGGATCGATAAACCTTTTGGATTTTATTAACCAAAGAGATACGACTTTGGGCTATGGTTAGCTCAGCTCCAATCAAGAATCCCCAAGGGACCCCAAGAATTCTTGGTATACGCTCATTCCAATCCTCAATTCTCCTTTCGAGATTCGGGGATAATGAATCAATTGAACGCGCTTCAAAGATTTGTTCCACTTTTGGAAGACCTTGCGTTATGTCACTAGATCTCGATTTTTCATATATAAACGTAACTAACCTATCTCCCTTGTAAAGGATTTCTCCATAATGACCATTAACAGTTGCTCCTGTAGTGGCCAAATAAGGTTTAGCTGCTCTTATAACAAAGGAATTCATATTTACAATGAAAATTTGACCGGATTTTTTTATGTGCGATTTAAATAGACATACATTTTCACAAATAAATTGTCCAAGGTGAATTATTGCCAATGTCTCTTCCCAAGAATCATGATGGACAAAGTGACAATTCAAAAGGAATGGATCCAACATTATGTTACTATCGAAATTAGAAATCCTTTTATTTTCATCTATTAAAGAGTATTTAAGTTCTTGAAGTACTTGGAAGGTTTGTTTTAAATTGTCAACGAACAAATATTTTTTTAACAGGATTTTATTATGCGTTAGTAAATAGTAAGATGAAGAAAAATGCGATATACTAGCTACAATAGCGCCTAAGGGCCCAAAAATTTCTCGAATAGGAATTCTAGGATTCCATTCTTTTATCGCATTGGGATGTTTTGAATTCTTGAATAAACCAATTCGAGAACAGTTGGATGCCGACAAAATCATCAAAGAGTGGTATTCTTTATTTCGATTCAACAAAGTGCCAATAGCTTCTGGATGTTGGCTAAGTGATTCAATCTTCGCCTTGGAATAAAAAGAATTGATATTGGCGCGATCTAACCTATTATGGGGAATCGGTCCTGCACTTGTCCTACCATACCTTTTTCGTGTATACGAAATAGTGGACTTGACTAACTCAATTCTTAGGAAATCGCGAATAAGATCATTTGCTCTTACCTCAACAAGGGAAGCACCAGCCTTTTCTTTTTCTTCTTGTTCCCAATTCACTACTAAGCAAGTTCTAACAAATTGACTATTTGTGTGATAAATTCTTTGAGTTAACTTGCTATTTTCATGAGAAATAAAATTGACAAGTCGAATTTGGAGATTATTTTCTTCTTGCAAGAGATCCTGCGGGAAAAGTGTTGCTAAATTTCTTCCTTCGTCCATTTCATATGCCACTGTAGGGCGAACGGAAACAAAATACTTTTCCTTGCTCTTGAGAATTTTTTTCCGTTGAACATAGACCCAATTTTTCCTTTTTTTTGATTCCTTAGAATCTTTTTTTTGTCTTTCTGGCGGTATCAAACAGCCACCTAATATCTTATCCGCCTCTTCAGGAAAATGAATATCTCCGGAAAATATTTTGAGTTCCGTATGGCTTTTTTTTCTCTTCACTCGGACCAGTCCGCCTAGTCGACTTCTTGTATTTTTTGTGAGTTGTGTATTCACTCCAATAATACTATTGTCAAGTATCTTTAGGGATGAAGATCTCGGCAAGATATGAAGTTCTTGAAGAATGAAAAAAAACCGATCTACTTCTTTTTGGTATTTTAGACTAAATTCTTTTGTTCCTCGATGCTCAATCAAACCCTCTTTTTTTAAGATGGAATCTTCCTCTGGGCTCTCGTATTCGTCCTCTGAATCTTCTTCTGAGTCTTCCTCTAAAGTACCATATTTTTCCTCTGCGCTTTCCCCGGGGCTGCCATATTCGTCTTCTGAGTCTTCCTCTAGAGTTCCATATTCGTCCTCTTGGGTCCTATATTTGCTCTCTGGGCTCCCATATTCCTCTTCTGAGTCTTTCTCTAAAGTCCTATATTCGTTCTCTGGGTTCCCATATTCGTTTTCTGGGCTCCCATATTCGTCTTCTAGGGTTTCATATTCGTATTCGTCTTCTAGGATTCCATATTTAGATTCTTCTAGGGTTTCATATTCATATTCGTCCTCTCGGGTCCTGTATTCGTCTTCTAGGGTCTCATATTCCTCTTCTGAGTCTTCCGCTCGAGTCCTATATTCTTCTTCTAGGGTCCTATATCTAAATTTAACAATTCCTGAACCCTTTTTATCTTTTCTGTATCGGGGATCGTCAAAATAAGCAAAAATAGTATTTCTACGTAAAACACCCATAAGGGGGATTTCAATCGAAATCCCAAAACAGGATATTAGTTCTTTCTCTTGTTCTTGATGATATTGTAATGGAATGACGAACCTATTTCTTCGCTTTTTCGCCAACAAATCTGAATTATCTTGAAAAATAGAAGGATAGATAAAATTCCAATGGCCATTGGACATGATTCGATCCGACGTTGAATAATCAAGAATTTCCCTATCTTTTTTACCATAAGTATTCATTTGATCTTGATCCTTGTGGAGTGAAAAAGACGCTATACTGGATCTGCACATACTTACTGACAATATCCATAAATGGCTTGTTTTTGGTAATCGGCGAAGATTACCATATTGATATTCGGGCGCATGGTAAACATCAGTACTCCAGTGCATTTCGCCGTCTGATTCAGAATAAATATGCTTTTGTACCCTTTCTTTAAAATGTAAAGTGGACGTTCCGGCACGAATCTCCGCAATTACTTGTTCGGATTTTACATATTGATCATTTTGCACTAGAATCAAGCTTTTTGAGGGAATATTCACACTATATAGAATATCTTGACTCTGAATAGTTACATGCAAGTCTATATAACATAGAAAAGCAGGCTGCCCATGACGGGTACGTGTGGGGTGAACCAAATTCTCATTGAATTTTATTTTTCCATTCGAAGGGGATCGTACAAGGTCGGCAGTACCCCCTGTGAATACTCCGCCAGTATGAAAAGTTCTTAATGTTAGTTGAGTCCCTGGCTCCCCAATTGATTGACCTGCAATAATACCTACGGCTTCTCCCAATTCGACCAGATCACTATGAGTAGGACTCCGGCCATAGCATAATTGACAGATCCAAGAAGTGCTTCGGCAAGTAAAGGGGGTTCTAATATATATTGGTTGTGCTCGAAATGGTTGTGCTCGAAAGGCAGTTATGAATCGATTGACTAATCCAATTCCAATATCTTGATTTCGCGCGGCAATGCATCGTGAACCGATATATATATCGTCTGCTAATACACGACCAATTAGTGTTTGGACAAAAAGTTTTTCCGTCATCCCATTTTGAGGACTTACAGAAATACCTCGGATAGTACCACAATCTCTTCTACGCACAATAATATGTTGAACTACTTCAACAAGTCTACGTGTAAGATATCCAGCATCTGCTGTTCGCACAGCAGTATCTACAACCCCTTTGCGGGCTCCATAGCAGGAAATTATATATTCTGTCAAAGAAAGTCCCTCGCGTAAATTGCTTTGACTAGGTAAATCAATCATTTGTCCTTGAGGGTCCGACATTAATCCTCTCATACCTACTAATTGGTGTACTTGAGATGCATTTCCTCTGGCTCCTGAAAAAGACATTAGATAGACTGGATTAGAAGGATCCGTTATCCGAAAATTTGAATTCATTTCTTGTTTCAAATATTCACTTGTCGCATACCATATCTCAACAGATTGGCGTAATTTTTCTACCGCGTGTACAGCCCCATAATAATAGTGTTTCTCCAAAAGAAAACTCTGTTGTTCCGCGTCTTGGACTAACCATCCCTTAGAGGGTATTGTTAAAAGATCCTCGATTCCTAACGAAATCGATGTAGTAGTGGCTTGATGGAAGCCCAGAGTCTTTAGTTGATCCAGTATATGGGATGTATATCCCATTCCAAAATGATCTATTAATCTGCTAATAAGTCGTTTCATACCAGTTCCGTCTATCTCTTTATTATGAAAGACCAGATTGGCCCGTTCCGCCATACATAAGTACCCCCTTTTCGGCTGAGTAGGATTCGACAATTGCTGAGTAGGATTCGACAATGGGCCTGAGTCAGTGATTCGAAAATTTAATTAACTTAATTGCCTCAATCTCAATCTGGATTCGCGTGGCAAATAATGATGATACTAGGGAAATCGGAATGCCCCCCGAAAGGGGAGGGGCATCGCCGAATCTAACTTTCTTGTTTAGGTAGTGTATGAATAGGCCTGACTAAATCCTTGTATGGCTTCCTCTATTTCTCTATAAAAAGAAATATGACCAAGAGTGGTTCGAATGTATATCGAACGAATTTCTTTTTTTCTATTTCCCATTATTAGATAGTGGGCATAAATCTCATGATAAGTCCCCAAAGATTCATATTGAACTTCAATCGGAACTTCTCTTGACCCAATGACGCGTTGATCCAGGTTCCATCGTAGCCACAAGGGACTATCTAAACTGATTAGTTTTTGTCTATAAGCTCCCAGTGCATCATAAGAACTAGAAAAATGGGGTTCTTTATCTTTCCTATATTTAAAATTATTATTATTATTGTAATTTACTTTTAGATTTGGGTAGTTTCTGCAACTATTATATCTATTTGCACAAATACCTCGACGCTTTCCAATCGTTAATACATAAAGCCCGATAAGCATGTCTTGGGTTGGTACGCAAATAGGATCCCCAATAGCGGGAGATAAGAGATTCATATGAGAAAACATAAGTAAACGGGCTTCTGCCTGAGCTTCCAAGGATAAAGGTAGATGAACAGCCATTTGATCTCCATCAAAGTCCGCATTGAAACCCTTACACACTAATGGGTGTAAAGAAATAGTACGCCCCTCTACTAAAGTGGGTTGAAAGGCCTGTATGCCTAATCTATGCAGGGTAGGTGCTCTATTTAACAGTACAGGATGTCCCCGCATAACTTCTTGAAGTATTTCCCATACAATGGGTTCTTTTTCCCAAATTTTCCTTTTAGCAATCCTTACATTAGAAGTGGCGCGTTTCGTGATTAAATCGCGAATTACAAATAGCTGAAAAAGCTTTATTGCTATCTCTAGAGGTAATCCACATTGATGTAATGAAAGCGAAGGACCCACAACAATGACAGAACGCCCCGAGTAATCGACCCGTTTCCCAAGCAGAGTCTCGCGAAACCTTCCCTCTTTACCTTCAATTACATCTGAAAGTGATTTGTATACTTTATTGTGACCATCCCTCGTCGGTTGCCCGCGGGACCCACTATCAAGAAGTGTATCCACGGCTTCTTGTACCAATTTTTCCTGGCACATTACTAAATCTGCTGGCGCTAATTCACTTCTTTTTAATAGATAGGCAAGATTGTTGTTCCGACGGATAACTCTCTTATAAAGTTCATTAATGTCTGAAGTCACTACTTTATCTCCAGACCTATAAACAATAGGTCTCAATTCGGGAGGAAGAACCGGTAATAAGCACAAAACCATCCATTCTGGTTCTACATTTGTTTGAATAAAATGTTTCGCCAATTGCATGCGTCTAATCAAAAAAACTTTTCTTATTCGTCTTTTTCTATCTTCCCACTCATCTCCACTATACCCCTCGTCTTCTAATTCCTTCCATTCGACCAAAGAATTCTCTATAATAATTCGCAAATCCAAATCTGCTAATTGTTCTCTAATAGCACCTGCTCCTGTCGCAATTTCCCGATTTCGAAATGTTGCAAAGCCTGGGGTAGAAAAAAAGGGAGAAATGCTGTGGTTACAGGATGCAATTTCCTCTTCGAATAAACCTCGTAATCGTAAAAAAGTGGGTTTTTTAGTGCTGGGCCTAGCAAAAGAGAAATCGCCGTATACTAGGCCCTCCAACTTCTTAAGAGGTTTATCTAAAAGATTCGCGATATAACTAGGAAGACCTTTCAAATACCACACATGAGTCACGGGACATGCGAGTTTGATGTATCCCATTTGATATCTTCGTATCCGAGAATCCACAAATTCGACCCCGCATTTTTGGCAAAATCTTTCGTCTTCGTTTTCAGCTCCGCTCGCTCGAGAATTGCCACAAGCGCAAATCCCGCTTTTTATGGGTCCAAAGATTCTTTCGCAAAACAATCCATCTTTTTCTGGTTTATCGGTTTTATAATGAAAAGTAGAGGGCCTTGTGACTTCGCCAACGACTTCTCCATTAGGTAGGTTTTTGTTAGCCCAAGCCTTTATTTGTTGAGGGGAAACGAGTCCAATTTGAAGTTGTTGATGTTTATATTGGTCAATCATAAAATAGAAATAAGAAAAGAATTTATATTTATTCCGATCAAACTTCCTCCCTATTAACCTGGAAGTTCTTTTCAGATACAAGGAAATGATTCAGTTCTAGAGCCAAAGATCGTAGTTCTCGAACGAGCACTCGAAAAGATTCTGGAGGATCCTCATGATTAGGTATTCTTTTTCCCCAGATCGTAGCATTAAGTATTTCTTGGCGAGCTATAAGATGGTCAGATTTATAAGTAAGTATCTCTTGTAAAATATGAGCAACACCAAATCCTTCTAAAGCCCAAACTTCCATTTCTCCTACTCGTTGTCCCCCTTGCTTGGCTCTTCCTCTAACCGGTTGTTGTGTAACAAGTGAGTAGGGCCCAGTAGAACGCCCATGAATTTTCTCATCAACTTGATGAATTAATTTTAAGATATAGGACTTCCCTATTAGAACAGGTTGCTCAAAGGGGTCGCCTGTTCTTCCATCAAATATTCTGCTTTTTCCCGGGTACTCGGGTTCAAATACCCATGGATTTTTTGTTTCTTTACTGGCTTCATATAATTCTGAAAACACAAGTTTTCTTGAAGCCTCTTGCTCATATCTCTCATCAAAGGGTGCTATTCTATAATGTTTCTTTAGCAGATCCCCCGCTAATCCGAGCGAGCTTTCAAATATTTGTCCCACATTCATTCGGGAGGGTACTCCTAAGGGATTGAAGACCATATCAACGGGTGTTCCATCTTGCAAATAGGGCATATCTTGCCTAGGCAAAATTTTGGAAATGATCCCTTTATTCCCATGTCTTCCGGCTACTTTATCCCCAACTTTGATTTCACGTTTCTGTAAAATATATACACGAACCATTATGTCGAGCGGGTCCCTTTGGATCCATTTCACATCGATAACGCGCCCTCTTCCACCTATAGGTAATTTCAGAGAAGTTTCTTTTGAAGTGGAAACCTCAAGGCCAAATATGGCCCGTAATAATCCAGCTTCCGCGATATAAGATGATTCGCTCGCTATCTGAGGCGTTAATTTACCTACTAAAATATCACCAGTTTCTACCCAGGATCCCAACCTAACAACTCCATTTCTGTCCAAATTGCGGAGTAAATGTTCTTCTAGATGTGGTATTTCTTTAGTGATTTTTTCAGCGGAGCCCTGGCTTGTCGTATCCGTCTGAATTTCATATTTCCGGATGTGAAAAGAGGTATAAATATCTTCATATACCAAACGTTCGCTAATTAGTACTGCGTCTTCAAAATTGTAACCTTCCCATGGCATATAAGCTACTAATACGTTTTTTCCTAAAGCAAGTTCGCCCCCAATTGTAGCAGCTCCTTCTGCTAAAATTTGTCCTTTTTTAATGGATTTACCCCGTGGAACCCGGGGTTTTTGGTGCATACAAGTATTTTTGTTAGAGCGACGGTGGTTAACTAAAGGAATACTTATAGTCTTCCCACTACTTGATAAAAGTATCTTATGACTATCAGTAGAAATGATCTTTCCCTCGCGTTCGGCTATAATGGAAACCCTCGAATCTAGAGCTGTTTGGCGTTCCAATCCAGTTCCAACAATGCATTTCTCGGACCGAGAAAGCGGAACTGCTTGGCGCTGCATATTAGAACTCATTAAAGCCCGATTCGCATCATTGTGCTCAATAAAAGGAATGAGAGAACCCCCAATAGAAAAATATTGGAAAGGAAAAATACTTCTAACATGAATCTGTTCCCATGCAATAGTCAAGAATTCTTGACGGTATCTAGCCGGAACAACCTGTTCTTCCTGAATACCTTGATTCAAGGACAAAGAATTTCCTGCTGCTATCATATAATATTCATCTCTATTTGGTGATAGATAAACCACCTGTCTCTCTTTTTTTTCTTTTGCTTTCTCAGCAGATATTTCATAAAACGGACTCTCTATGGATCCCCACAAGTGATCAATTCTCGCATGAATTGTTAAGGATCCAGTAAGTCCAACATTGATTCCTTCAGACGTGTCAATTGGACAAATACGCCCATAGTGACTCGGATGAATATCTCGGCTCCGAAAACTTGCGGTTCTCCCCGTCAACCCTCCAGGACCTAAACAACTCACTTTTCGCCCATGAACAGTTTGTGTCAATGGATTCGTTTGATCAAAAACTTGAGATAACGGGTATGTGCCAAAAAAGGTCTCATAAGTAGTTATTAATAAAATTGAAGTTGAAGTTGGAGTTACCAAAGTTTGGGGAGTCGGTTTCGATTGACGTATGAATACTCTACGAATAGTTTTTTGAACTGCATGTTGTAAACGACCAAGAGCCAATCCGAATTGATCTTGTAACAGATCCGCAACCGAACGAATACGTTTATTTTTCAAGTGATTCATATCGTCATCGTCAAGTATACCCGTTCCAAATTTCATTCCAATCAAATGATCCGTAGCGGCCAATACATCTCGTGGTAACAAGAATGTATTGTTCTGAGGAATATCAAGATTAAGTCTCCGATTCATATTTCGTCGACCAATCCTTCCTAATTCACATTTTTGTTGAAAAAATTTCTTTTGTAATTCCTCGCATAAGGACTCCGAAAATACCAGGTCCCCACCTACACAAGCAAATTGTTGATAAAACTCCAAAATAGCTTTTTCTTTTGACTCAATCCTCTTCTTCTCTTTAGCATTCGGGAAAGACAAGAAAATTTCAGGGTAGGAAACATTATCCAGAATTTCTCTTAGATTCGAACCCATAGCTGATGATAGAACTAGAATAGATATCTTTTGTTTTCTACTCACGCGAGCCCATATCCTTTCTTTTTTATCAATTGCTAATTCCGATCTCCCCCCCCAATCTGATATTATAGTGCCAGTGTAGATAGAAATTCCCTTATGATCTAATTCCGAGCGGTAGTAAATACCAGGACTTAGCAATATTTGATTGATCACAATTCGGTATATTCCATTTATAATAAAGGTTCCTAAGGAATTCATTATAGGAATGTTTCCGATAGAAATGGTTTGCTTTTGCACATCGAAACCAAAAATTAATCTCGCAGATACATATAATTCGGAAGAATAGGTGAGTGATTCATACACAGCATCTCTTTCTTTTATCGAGGGTTCTAGCAGTTGATATCCTTTCGCAAATAATTGAAATGCAATTTCGTGATCTGGATCTTTAATTGTTGGAAACTTGTCAAGTTCTTCTGCCAAGGCTTGATTAATGAACCTACAAAATCCCTCGAATTGGATCTGACTAAATCCGGGTATTGTGGACATTCCCTCGTTTCCATTCCGGAGCATCTTAATCTTAAGTTTCCTGTTTATCAAAGAAAAATTCCATTATCAGCTCACTCTTCATCAATCCCTATGGATCGATCTAGCAATCATGGAATCTATATTCTGTTTACTGAATCACATGAAATTCTAGGGAACTCCACATACGTATTTCATATATGTATTTCATACATATGAATAGAGACCATTTGGACGAAAGTTCGAGTTTGCCAGGGGTACAAATGAAATGAAAATGAATTGATAAAACATTCCTACAAAAAAAATTCTGCCACTTATACTTTATGTTATGATATTCTAATCAGATTGGATGGCAAAGATTTCTCATTTTATCTCCTTTCTATGAATGTAATAAAGCCGTAATATAATATACTAGAAAGTTTGACTTTACTTCGATTTAGAATAGCGTGCTTACTTTAATTTCTCAAAATAATTTGAGGGTTCTTTTTTATTTCGGATCGGAGTAGTATAATTGCTAGAAAATTCAGTATTTCATTGTGGAATTCTAAAATAAAGTAAGTCCCTTTTTTAAGTACATGCCAATCTAGTTATCCACCTCTCCCCATATCCATGCTTTTCTTTTATCGTAATTTCACTTGGGTACGCCAAGATAGTCAGGTTATACTCTATATCAGAGCAAATTTCCTTTTTTTATTCAAGATATTTAATTTAATACTTTGAAAAATTAAAGCATGATTCCCCATAGAGATATGTACATAAAGGGGATCTTTGGATAATAATGCTGTTCGGACCTAAAGTTTACCTATACACGGATTAAGCATAAAGCCATAATATTTTATTATGCCATTGAAGGGGGGGGAGATAATACCGATTTAAGAGTAGTTCACTACTGCAATAAAAAAAAGAGAATTCTAGTTAACGGTTCCAATTTATTCTGAATTTTGCAGCCTGTGAATAGAAATCCACTTTTTCTTCTTTTTCATCTCAATAGAAAGAAATGGGAAGTTTTATTGTGTTAACAATGTATGTTTTAAGATAGAATCTATCGAGGAGAATAATAGAAACTGGATCAAAAAAAGCAGGAATAGATTTTTTGAAAAAGATTGGAAAAAAGTAAGTAGAATTATATTCAAAATAAAAGGGGCTTTTCGTAAGAAAACGTGGATGAATACTTGCTGTTTTCTAGATTTTTGATCGGATTTTTTGGCGGCATGGCCAAGCGGTAAGGCAGGGGACTGCAAATCCTTTATCCCCAGTTCAAATCTGGGTGCCGCCTGATCAATAAAATACTTAGGTTTTTTTTATAGTGCTGATCGAATTCGATAAATTTTTACTTCGCATAAGTTCGGGCAAGAGAGTAACTGGGCCTGCCGATACTGGGTTTAGAGAAACCATACCATAGTTCTATCCTCAAACTAGGGTTAGGGTTTGTTTTGACGGTAGTGGCCAAAATGGTTATCAATAGGGGTGAGGTAGTGTTTCCTTATTCTTTTATTATATGAATTTGAATTGGTTCTTAATTGAGATTCGATTTGATAATTTTAAAATACGAGGATAAGATGTCAGAAATCTTGGTATCCAAAGAAAGGTCCCTAAGGGGCATTCTTTTTTTTTTTCAATCTAAGATTCAAGAAGGGACTCCACGAAAGAATATCAAGACTTACTAATTATTATACATTTTTTTATCGTACATCTTATGTTACCTACATACACTAAAGTAAGGACTACTTAATTCTAACGAGAATCAGATTAAATAGGTCGATCAAAAATCAATTTAGGAGTTGTATTATGGATAAAATCTCTTCATTCTTTCATAGAATGATACAAAGCAAGGCTGCAGGGTTTAGGTCAAAAATAAACATTAGGTAAGGTAGGTATCCAATAAATATTTATCTATCGATAATTTTATGGTATATTCGGGCGTCCTTTGCTTAAAAAAAAAAAAAAGAGTAACAAAAGGAATAAAAAATCTTCCTATTCCCGCTTCTTCTATTCAGGACATCATTCCCGTACTCTTTCTTTTTTAAGGAAAAAAGGGCTATAGTATCTCGTATTTTTAATGCTCTCTAATTCTACCAGAATTCCTATAAGAATTTGTTAGGAGTAAATTCCTTGAACTGATTGATCCATGGCCTTAGGGCGGAATCCCTTTTTGACTCTGTACCCTTGATTCCACTATGATTATTGATCAATAGTAGAATAATCCCTTCATAGAAATAGGAGACATAATTTAGATGGATATAGTAAGTCTCGCTTGGGCTGCTTTAATGGTAGTCTTTACATTTTCTCTTTCACTAGTAGTATGGGGAAGGAGTGGACTCTAGGGATACTACTAATTGATTAAGTAATCAAATTGTTGTATCAATTCTTTTCTTTAATGGATCATTTTGCATTAATCATTTTGTCAAACGTTATTCTTTAATCTTTTTCTTTAGTTTTGTTTCACTCCTGTAAGAAACTCTTGTATTGTAAGTTGTAATGTAAGAAAGAGCCATTATACCAATTCAGAATTTCTACTAGAAATGACGAATGGTTAAAAAAAGTTCTATACATAAGAAAATTAGACTTTCTTCCACGGAACTATTCACGGCATATCACACATTTTCCATTTCCTTTTACTTTTTACTATAGTCTATTCTTCATATTATTTTTCTTTCCTTCCATGGATTCTTTGGTCAAGAATTGTCTTAGATTTTTTTATTTTGACCTGATTGAAATTAAGTGGATGCAATGAAAAAAGAAATTGAATTAGACTACTTAACTATTTCAATCTACTAATCTATTCTATGTAGATTCAAAGATAATATAATAGAAAGAATCTAAAGTGTCGTAGAAAAAACTATATGTAGTTCTTTCTACCACACTTTAAGATTCCAACCAGATCCTTTCATTTAAGACTTGGATTTTTTTTATTTAATCCCTTTTTAATTTCTTCAATGATTAATTGGAATTCCAATTAATTATTTTGGCTGACTGTTTTTACATAAATAATAAGTAAAAAAGAAGTAGGAACTAGAATGAACAGTGCAGTAGCAATAAATGCGAGAATATTGACTTCCATAACCTCTTTATTTTTTATTTTCACAATAACTCGGGATGTAATCCCATGGAGAGGAAAAAGGGGTATCTTGTAAATTCAAGGGTAGGGCTTGCATTCTGATAATACTGAATCAATTCAATATTATGAATATCGGATCTATCAAATCAATTCATGGATGAGAGTTATATTTCACGGATGAGAGTTATATAGTATAACATAGGAAGATCCTCTATCCACACTAAGACCAAAATGGGTTTTTTGATTGGATTAGGAATTCCCTCTTTTTTAATCCTTTTCTACTTTTTCTTTTCTATATCTCTAACCCACGAGCTTTCTTAATCTTATACTTTCTTAATCTTATACAATTTCCCTTCCTTTTTCTTATAGTTATACATACAATTATGTATGTATTATATGACCAACTTTCACTTTCTATGGGTCACATAGACATCCAAATAAGCAGTAGAAGTGAGATGGGGAAAAGAGGTCTGAAATAAAAAGGGAATACGATTTATGTATGGATTCCGGTAAAATACCGGTACTCTATTCCATAAGAGTGGAATAGGAAATTAAGATGAGGATGGTATCATCATAAAGAAAGATAGAGTAATATAATATCCTAAATTCTACTAATCCACATATCGTATGTGTGTCTTTCTTTATCGATTGGGAGTAGTGAAAAAAAAATTCCTATATGCCCTCCCTCCCTCTTTAATGAGAGATGCAAAATAAAAAAGTGAAGTAAGGGTGCCCTGTGGGTATTTGATCTTGCTCCCTGCCCCTTTTTTTCATGGAAAAAGGAAATATCAATTTCTCCATTCATTGAACCCTAGTTCGGGACTGACGGGGCTCGAACCCGCAGCTTCCGCCTTGACAGGGCGGTGCTCTGACCAATTGAACTACAATCCCCGCGGGGTGTATGGCATACCCATTCTTAAATAGAACCATAAGAAGATTCGATTCGTCTTTCGTACTCTAAGAAATAGACGAATCATATACTACATACCCACATATTATATTATACGTGGGTATAGTGAGAGTGACATAACTAGTATGTCGTGATTTTTTATCACTAAAAATGGATAATAATCCAGCCTTCAATAAGAAAAACTCTTTTGTTTGTAAGAAAGGAATGAGAGAGATATGGATTAGAAAAAAAAATTTCCCTTTTTTCTTTATCTTTTATTTCTATAGATCAGACATTTTATTTTATGGAAGAAAAACAAAAGGATTTAGTTCATACTCACGAAGCCCTAGATTTTTGGTTTGGGCCGAGCTGGATTTGAACCAGCGTAGACATTGTCAACGAATTTACAGTCCGTCCCCATTAACCACTCGGGCATCGACCCAGGAAGAATTTATTCTAGGGTTTTTGCTAATCTATGATTAACCTCCTTTCATAATACTCCCTACCCCCAGGGGAAGTCGAATCCCCGCTGCCTCCTTGAAAGAGAGATGTCCTGAACCACTAGACGATAGGGGCATCACTAGACGATAGGGCCATATACAACCGCTCGTGATTATACTATAATCATAGTATGAGCAGTTTTTTGGAATTGTCAATATACTCGAAAAGTATAAATAGATCCAAAGCAAAGAGTTTTTCCAACTTTTCTGTTATGTTTTCATCTAGGATTTTTTTTAGTTGATCGTTATAGATTAATTCTCCGTGCTTCATTTAGTGTTCATACCAAAAATGCATCCATCCCGCACTAAGTCATAAAATTCTCTAAAAATATAGAGAAAGTTTCAAAAACAAAGAAAAAAAGTGAATCAATTTAGTAGAAAAGTACTCTATCAGATTCGAACCAACGACTTACGTCTTAGCACGAGATTACTCTACCACTAATTTAAAAAGCCCTTTATCGGATTTGAACCGATGACTTATGCCTTACCATGGCATTACTCTACCACTGAGTTAAAAGGGCTTTTTATTTAATTCAAAAATTAGCCACTTGGATTTCCCATTATGGGTCTACTGCATAATGTACATATTATATATATAATATATAGAGATAGAGAGAGAGACATTATGTAGAGATTGTATATGTATATATCGATATCTTGAGAGCTCAAAATAAAATTAATAAAAAAAAACATACCCTACATAACATATCCAACTCTTCTTGGTTCAGGGTTTTCCGTTTCCGAAGACTAGTAAAATAGGCGGATTCTGGAACCCCAAGGATTCAACGGTATATGGATATGGAAAATATAAGATTTCCGATCCTAGCGGGAAAAGGCGGGGAACAGATACCCAATAGGATATAGGATCCTTGGGAGGAACTTTTGGTAATGGCCTTGATCCTCTATGCTATTTTTTATGTGTTCTTAGTTCTATTGAACTTTTTGCATTCTTTTAAACAAGAATCTAATAAACTAGAATTGAGTCAGTGGAAAAAAGGAGAGAGAGGAAAGTGTTAAATGGAGAGAGTCGACTAATCAGAGACTTTTAGGATCTTCTTTACATCAGGTAAATCTGTCGGCCCTGTCCGTTTTTTTCTTTAAGTTACGACTCTTTGCTGCTTACTTCTATCAAGCCATAGGGAAAGTCTATGATGAATTTGGAAAACTCATCTCACTCTTACTCTATGGCTCGGACTTAATGGGGGAAGAAAACATCTTCCATAATTTCTTTTTTGTTCAATTCTGGACAAAAAAGAAAAGGAAAAAAGGAATTTATAGGGACAGTGTTACCCCCTATATCCCCTAGTTTATATTGTAGGAATAATAAAACAATTTAGCAGTCTGACACACTTACGTCCTTGCAAAGTAAATAATTATTATTGTAGTCGTAACCGTAGAATAGGATCCTAATCAAAATAAATACATTTGGTTCAGGCGCTATTAGCATGGTAAGAAAAGATTTTTTTTACAGACCAGAGGGGCTATCTAAATCCTAAAGTAAAGGCGAGCGATCGAAGTAGAAGTACCAACGGCTCAGTGTCATGAACCTTCTCCATCTGATTCAATAAGGGGGAATTAGCCTTCTTGTCAAATGGCTATCCTTGACAAAGGGTACCATTTATACCATAATCTACAATGTAGCGGGTATAGTTTAGTGGTAAAAGTGTGATTCGTTCTATTAATAACTGAATTTGAAATGATATACTTAAGGCATCCTTAAGTTTTTTATTTTTATATTCCGATGAAAACTTTAGTTCTTATAAAGGATTAAATCCTTTTCCTCTCAATAGCATATTGAGGAAGAATATACATTCTGGCGATTTGTATCCAAAGACTAATTTAAATTGCATCCAAAATAAAAATAGGATTATGAGTACAGAGTCGCGAAGCATAATTTTGCATTGGATTAAGTATTCCAATTTTGAAAATATGAGTAAAGGATCTATGGATGAAGATACAAAAAAGTTGATTTCCAATCGTAACTAAATCTTCTTAAAATAAGGAATAAGGAAGCCAAATAGCTAAAAAACGATAGTTTTGGTTTACTAGAACCATCCGCATATTGTTTCAGCTCGGTGGAAACCCAATTCTTTTCCTCAGGATCTCTTGAATGAAATTAGGGAACGAAGTAAGTAGATTAGATGAATTTAGATAGAATTTCTATCTCCTACTCTATAAGGATCATCTAGAAAGCGGAGAGCTTTGGTTCCATTCAAATAGAAAAGCTGACATAGATGTTAAGTGGTGAGAATATCCATAAAGGAGCCGAATGAAATCAAAATTTCATGTTCGGTTTTGAATTAGAGACGTTAAAAATAATCAACCAACGTCGACTATAACCCCTAGCCTTCCAAGCTAACGATGCGGGTTCGATTCCCGCTACCCGCTCCATTCTGTATAAAAGGAGTATTCTATTTGTCTAGACATGTTAGAGGCTTGTATTCAAGCCTTTTTTGTCCACCAGTTTCTGGTACTCCAGAGCGGAGTAGAGCAGTTTGGTAGCTCACGAGGCTCATAACCTTGAGGTCACGGGTTCGATTCCCGTCTCCGCACTTAGCAGTCTGTATAAAAGGACTATTCTATTTCTCTAGATATGTATGGTAGAGGGGCGTATCCAACCCTTTTTTATTCATTAGTTCCCGGCCCTAGAGGGCAAAATTGAGCAGTTTGCGAAGTCACTTGCCTTCAAAAAAAGAAGGCGCAAGGCCTCTCCCTACCCTGCAGAAAATAAAAATGAAACGAAAGGGACAGTCTACCTCTCCCTTCCCTTTAAAAAAAGTTTGCCCGTTGTTTGTCTCAGTTAATACCCAATTTTTGGAGCTCTGTTGGCGAGTTCTATTTCTGCCTCTGGAGCGCCCTCTTTTTTTGAGTGGGATGCAAAGGAAGGGTAAGATAGTAAGGGATACGGCACTAGACTAACACCTAATTAATACTTAATTTAATATAAGTAGTTAAACAGTTAACTAGACTAAACTTTTTATCATAGTACTTTGATAAATTAAGCGGGCGAGCGGCGGGAATCGAACCCGTATCTTCTCCTTGGCAAGGAGATATTTTACCATTGAACTACGCTCGCTACGGTATATATTTTATAGCGTATATCCGCCTGGGTCGACCTTCTATGTCTGGGTCGACCGTTTCATTTCATTTTCTATTATATTAGAGTTTTCCTTTTTTTATTATCTGTCAATGAATATTCTAATGGGAATGGAATTTCATAATACTGAAAGAGAAGAGCTAGCAATTCGGAACGCAAATTGCGTTTTAATACGTCTCACTATTCTAATTTTTTAGAAGAAATGGCCTTTATTATTTCTTTTTTATGGGGTTAATAAATATTAACCAAATTTCATTTAAGAAATGAGAGAATTCAGAATAGCTACGAGAAAGACTAGTCCAATCCATAATGATGTACCGGAAAATACAACATTTTTATTATTTGACCAACCATCAGGAGAAGCAAATACAAGGGGTACACTAATTACTAAGACTGAGGAAGTCGCAATTAATGCAAAAACAGCTAATTGGAAAGCAATAGTCATATTTCTAATCCTCCAAGCTACCATCAAATAAAGTTGACTACATATTTGATCCCTCACTTAAACCAAAATTGTAAAAAAATACAAGAAGTAGGAGGGGTTTAATCATGAATCCATTGATTCTTCTCTTTAATTCAAATTTATTACTTAAACCGCTTTTTTATTTGGATATGGGGGTGAGAAGAGATTATTTACTCTTTATTTCACAAGCGGGTATAGCGGATCCTGTATCCGTGTATACAGTATACAGAGATATATCGAAAAGGAACTTGTATCTGATATCTTTCTAGAGGCTAATAAATCTTTTTATTTTTTATATGGCTATGTTCTATTTGTAGGAGTAAAATAAGGATTAGGCTGTGGAGAGATGGCTGAGTGGTTGATAGCTCCGGTCTTGAAAACCGGTATAGTTCTAGGAACTATCGAGGGTTCGAATCCCTCTCTCTCCTTTTGCTTATTGAATACGTTTGTTTCTTTCATTTTTATTTATTTTTTTTTTCTGTCCCTTATCTTTCTTTCATAAAAAGGAATGAATGGCTCGGCTAGATGGAATAACCGAGCCAGAACAGAAAAAAAGTAGAACAGGTATAAATAAGAAAATCTTAGTTAAGAGGGTTCATGTAAAGAACAGGTTCCAAATCACGATCGATTCCCTTTTCAAAACCTGCTGCAGCAGCTCGGGCTCTTCCTGCATGCCATAAATGGCCCACAAAAAAGAAGAATCCTAGAACAAAATGAGAAGTTGATAACCAACTTCTAGGAGAGACATAATTAACTGCATTGATCTCGGTAGCTACGCCACCCACGGAATTTAAAGAGCCTAAAGGAGCGTGGGTCATATATTCTGCTGAGCGTCGTTCTTGCCAAGGTTGTATGTCTTTTTTCAACCTACTCAAGTCCAAACCGTTGGGGCCCCTTAGAGGTTCTAACCATGGAGCACGAAGGTCCCAAAAACGCATAGTTTCCCCTCCAAAGATAACCTCCCCAGTTGGGGAACGCATTAGATATTTACCTAAACCTGTGGGTCCTTGAGCGGATCCCACATTAGCTCCAAGACGCTGGTCTCTAACTAGAAAAGTAAATGCTTGAGCTTGAGAAGCTTCTGGCCCGGTGGGTCCATAAAACTCACTCGGATAAGCTGTATTATTGAACCATACAAAACAACAAGCGATAAAACCAAAGACAGATAAAGCAGCTAAACTATAAGACAAGTAAGCTTCTCCAGACCATACAAATGCACGGCGAGCCCATGCGAAGGGTTTGGTTAAAATATGCCAAATTCCGCCAAATACACAAATAAAACCCAACCATACATGCCCACCAATTATATCTTCTAAATCATCTACACTAACAATCCACCCTTCTCCACCAAAAGGAGATTTTAGTAAATAACCAAATATAACACTGGGACTAAGGGTCAAATTGGTAATTTTTCTTACATCTCCCCCCCCAGGGGCCCAGGTATCATATACACCGCCAAAATAAAGAGCCTTGAGTACTAGAAGAAAAGCACCTAGACCTAACAAAATTAAGTGAATACCCAAAATTGTAGTCATTTTATTTCTATCTTTCCAGACATAACCAAAGAATGGAAAAGATTCCTCAAGAGTCTCGGGTCCCAGAAGCGCGTGATAAATGCCACCGAAGCCTAAGACTGCGGAGGAAATTAGGTGAAGTACGCCAGATACAAAGTACGGAAAAGTATCTAGAACTTCCCCCCCTGGCCCTACTCCCCAACCTAGAGTAGCTAAGTGTGGAAGTAAAATCAACCCTTGTTCATACATGGGCTTTTCTGGTACGAAATGGGCCACTTCAAATAGGTTCATTGCTCCGGCCCAGAATACGATTAATCCGGCATGAGCTACATGAGCTCCAAGCAGTTTACCGGACAAATTGATAAGTCTGGCATTCCCAGCCCACCAAGCAAAGCCGGTGGTTTCTTGGTCACGACCAGCTAAAACGAAAGTTCCATTAAAGAGCGTTTCCACGTGGTAGAACCTCCTCAGGGAATATAAGATTTTCATGAGGCTGATCCTGAGCTGCCATCCACGCACGAATACCCTCGTTTAAAAGAATATTTTTGGTGTAGAAAGTCTCAAATTCAGGATCTTCCGCTGCACGGATTTCCTGGGAAACAAAGTCATAGGCACGTAAGTTCAGAGCCAAGCCAACTACGCCAATAGCACTCATCCATAAACCGGTGACGGGTACAAATAGCATAAAGAAATGTAACCAACGTTTATTGGAAAAAGCAACACCAAAGATTTGGGACCAAAAGCGGTTAGCAGTGACCATTGAATAAGTTTCTTCAGCTTGAGTTGGGTTAAAAGCACGGAAGGTATTTGCACCATCACCGTCCTCAAATAGAGTGTTTTCTACGGTCGCTCCATGAATAGCGCATAGCAGAGCCGCACCTAATACTCCGGCAACTCCCATCATATGAAATGGGTTCAACGTCCAATTATGAAATCCTTGGAAGAAAAGGATGAATCGAAATATCGCTGCTACGCCAAAACTCGGCGCAAAGAACCAACCAGATTGCCCCAGTGGATAAATAAGGAATACAGAAACAAAAACAGCAATTGGACCAGAGAATGAGATTGCATTATAAGGCCGCAATTGAACAGACCGAGCAAGTTCAAATTGGCGTAACATGAAACCTATTAGTGCAAAAGCCCCGTGGAGAGCTACAAAAGTCCATAGACCGCCTAATTGACACCAACGAGTAAAATCTCCTTGTGCTTCGGGCCCCCATAGTAGCAACAAAGAGTGTGCTAAACTATTGGCAGGGGTAGAAACTGCTGCGGTTAAGAAATTACAACCTTCCAAATAGGAACTAGCCAATCCATGGGTATACCAAGAAGTTACAAAAGTTGTCCCTGTAAACCAACCCCCTAAAGCGAAATAAGCACAAGGAAAGAGCAATAGGCCAGACCATCCTACAAAAACGAAACGGTCCCTTCGTAACCAGTCATCCATAGTATCAAATAGATCATTTTCTTCTTTAGGAATTCTACCAAGGGCTATAGTCATAGTGATCCTCCTATTCAATTACTTCAACCATTTCCGAGCACCTCATATCACTTTCCAAGGCATATGATAGTTTTATTATCTGTGGACGATTTCTTTCTCGTTCAATGCCCTTTTTCAATGGTCTCGAAGAGAGAAATTTCCCATTTTTATCTATGGAGTCACAGTCACAACCGAGGTCGTGGTAAATCCATGAATTTGATTCGATTTGTTTTTCTTATACTATTTATTTGTTTTTCTTATACTATAGAAATAGAAATAAATTGTTTTTCTTATACTATAGAAAGAAATAAACCTTTGAATTCAGCATTATTCCAAGACTCCTATTTCAAAGTCTATCTTTTAAGGGAAAAATGCAAATAAAAGTAACCCTTCTTTTCCCATTCCCTCTCTATTGCATGGGTGGAAGAACTAAAATAATAGAGGATTCTGAAAAAAAAAAATGGACCTTCGAAATCCAATTTTATGTGTAGCGCAAAGGAGTTGCGATTTCTTCTTATTCCTATAGAACATCTAGTAACAAGAATATGAAATCGTAAATAGCGAAAAATTCTTGTCTTGCGCGGTCTAAGTCTAAGGAAATAAAAAAAATTCGCTTATACAATTTCATCTACATCGAATTTATATATCAGAATAGCGGATAGAGGCATCATTAAAGGAGTCAGGTCTACTTACTTTATGCTTCTTTCCAATTTTATGGTGGATTTGATAAGAACCCTTTTTGCTTTCTTGATAAATAATCGACAAAAAAAGCGTTTTTTTTATATAACCTGCTTGTTTTATTATAATTATAACAAGTCCTATATGGAAATGCCCGCTAAAGAGAAAATCTATTTGATTGTCTCTCGGCCAATATCGATTTTTAGAAAGAAAAAACAAGAATTTTCTTCTTTTTTTATTAACATTAAGAAAAAAGAATATAATTAAAATGGAATTGGCAATATAATTTTTATAGACTTTTGAAAGAAAAAAAAGGGGTTTTTTGCAACCGTTATTTCTTATTTCTTGCCTATATCATATCACGGAAACCTTTCGCTTTGGAACGTGGAGAGATGGCTGAGTGGACTAAAGCGGCGGATTGCTAATCCGTTGTACAATTTTTTTGTACCGAGGGTTCGAATCCCTCTCTTTCCGCTCCCTTGGATCATTTGGGACTTTCGAATTGGAAAGAATTCTGACCCCCGGATTTTCTCATAGATAAATGTACGAAACAAATCCAATAAGAAAAAAAAAAACTGAATTTTTACTCCTCGCGTCCAGGATTCCGTCCTGGGTCATTAGATAAGAATCCAAAGATAAAGAGTGAAACAAAGAATATCACTACTGTATAAACAAAAAGTTTGAGAGTAAGCATTACATAATCTCCAAGATTTTTTTTTAAGGAATAGATTACCAGTTTTTCCTTACCACACGGATCCACTAGGATGGTTTTTTTTTATACCTAAAAATGCAAAAAAGAATTCTTGAAAAAAATTGCAAGAATTCTTTTATAATAAGCACTCTTATCAATAGCAAAAATAGGGTTAGGTGGTTAGGTATTGTGTAGGTACCTTTAGGTACCTGCTCAACCTAGGTGCAGGGGAGTAGAAAGGCTGATCCAAATTTATTGCTGTAGCTACCCATTCAATGTAGAAGAATTTAAATTTTAGAATCGAAGGTTCATAATATAAAAATATAAAACTTCTCGGCTTTTACCCATTTTAAAATTTTTTTGGAATGAACACATCATTCAATTTGGCATACAGAGTACTAAAGATTTCATCGAAAACTTACAGCAGCTTGCCAAACAAAGGCTAATAGAAAAAAGAATAGAGGTATAACAGGCATAATATCCACGATTGGATTGAAAATAGCATAAGCTTCGGGTAATTTGGCAAAGAAAAAACTAGTAGGATAAAGAACAGAATTAAAACAGATACAGGTTAAACTAAGTATATTAGGCATAACAAGCATTTCATTCTTGTAGAGTAAATAATTGGATTTTTCTTGAGTTATTTTTTTAAGGGAAAGAAGGAAAAGGCAGATTCAAAATCTTTTTTCTTCGGACTTTCCCAAACACAAAATACCTCCTTGTATTCGCACTCTCAAATGAGAGTGGAATAAATTCGACTTTCATATAATATCTTAATAGAATTCCATGTAATGATCAATGCATTTTTTTGATTCTATATTATCCGCATGTGTAGAATACTAGCAAGAGAATATCCCTCCTTTTTTATGTAATTGAAATGGTATTGACGAATAACAAATAAACATACTAGTGTTTATTAGTGTCGCATAAAACCCGAAATGGGGCGTGGCCAAGTGGTAAGGCAGCGGGTTTTGGTCCCGTTACTCGGAGGTTCGAATCCTTCCGTCCCAGATTGTTTCTGATGAAACAAACGGTGAAATCATATAGTATTCCGTACGAGACAAAAGTTTATTAAAGAGAATAATGATATCTTATTCTTTCTCAGAAAACATAATAAAGTCTTAAGTCCAGTCAAATTGACTATCTTTATTTTCATGAAAAAATGGGATCTATCAAGCACATTCAGGATATGCCTCTACTATAAAATCACTTAGTCATATTTTTT
>NW_028260010.1:12500-29008 GCF_056163025.1 Triticum urartu | reverse complement strand
AAATCTTTTCTATTTAGTAGTCTAAGTTTCTCGATGAGGATAATTAATTCGGTCGTTGTGGTCGGACTCTATTATGGATTTCTGACTACATTCTCCATAGGTCCCTCTTAGATCTTCTTTCTCCAATCTTGGATTAGGGAAGAAGGAGATATTCGCGACTACTGGCGATTTCATTATGGGGCAGCTCATGATCTTCATATCGATCTATTATCCACCTCTGTATCTATTCTTTCTTAGCTAAACAGGTGGAAGATCTATCCAATTTGGTTATATTATATCATGGACTCGAAAAACGGATCTGAATTTGACTGAAATGCACGATCTTCACAGGTATCACTTTTCACGATACCTAAAAGGTGGAATAGCGATTTTCGAACCATTTCCTATAAGAGAATGGTTTCCATTACTTTGAGAAATGGATTCTTATATCAAACTATAGCTATTGCATTAAAGAAGAAAAGAAACTAATAGAAGTCGAAGACGCGGAATGATAGTGAATAGAGAGAAAGATTCTTCTGATTTTCTTGTTTCTATCTACTAGACGCCGTAGAGAATTGAGAATTTTCATGTCTTTCAATTCTCGTACTCGTAATTGGAAAGTTATGGAAGGAGACCCATCATTTTGCAATGAAAACAACATATAAAACTCTGGACAATTTCGAAATCAGGCCAAGCGTCTTAATACATATGCAAAAAAATTCATTATTGGCCCACCATTGATTAGAAGATTTAGCTTGTATGAATCGCTATTGGTTTGATACGAATAATGACAATCGTTTCAGTATGTTAAGGATACAGATGTATCCACAATTCATTTAGAGTTACTTAATAGTCTATTTCTTATACCATATCTCTATCCCGTGAAATTCTCGAGCCAAAAGATGGATGCATATGCTGTGTTTCATTTTGCTAAATGATATCAATTAAATGGTGTATCAATTCCATAAATTGCATATAGCAATAAATAAATCAGCAAAATTCTTTCTAATATTTTAGATAGAAGAAACATTTCTTCTATCTAAAATATTAGAAAGAATGTACCCTTCTATCCAAATCCAATTTGCATCGATAAAATAAATCCAAATTCCAGTAGTAGATGAATAATTGCAAATTTGTGTGTGTACGAGATTAGAATAACTTCAAAATAACTGACATAATTTTGTATTTTTCCTGATCAGAAAAATACATGAAAAAGAAAGGAGGTAGAAAAATTTTTGGATTTATGGTTAAAGAAGAAAAAGAAGAAAACAGGGGTTCTGTTGAATTTCAAGTATTCAGTTTCACCAATAAGATACGGAGACTTGCTTCACATTTGGAATTACACAAAAAAGATTTTTCATCGGAAAGAGGTCTACGAAGACTTTTGGGAAAACGTCGACGTTTGCTGGCTTATTTGGCAAAGAAAAATAGAGTACGTTATAAGAAATTAATCGGTCAGTTGAATATTCGGGAGCAGTAATTTAATCGTTCAAATTTTTTTCTTGTTTTATTATTTTTTTAGTAGTCTTATAGTAGTCTTAGATTTTTCATTTTGATGAGCCTCGCTTTGAGGAATTCATGGAATAATCCATTTTCATGGAATAATGAATTAAGGAAGAAAGGATATGAGTCTACCGCTTACAAGAAAAGATCTCATGATAGTCAATATGGGCCCTCAACACCCATCAATGCATGGTGTTCTTCGACTGATCGTTACTCTCGATGGTGAGGATGTTATTGATTGTGAACCCATATTAGGGTATTTACACAGAGGAATGGAAAAAATCGCGGAAAACCGAACTATTATACAATACTTACCTTATGTAACAAGGATATAGAGAGATTGTAGAAAGGGGATAGGATAGTTATTTTTGCAAGAGACTTGTTGTAAATTCCTTAACTTAAGAAAGAAAAAAGAATAAAAACACAGATACATAACATAAAAAAAAGAATAAATAAGACGAGATTCGACCTCCCCCTACATATTTAATTTCCTCTCCTATACAAAAACTAGCAAGACCCACTCCATTGGTAATTCCATCAATAACACCCTTATCAAAAAACTCCGTGAGTTCGGTTAACCCTCTTATACCGAGGGTAAAGACCCTAGTATAGAAAATATCTATATAACCACGATTATATGACCAACTGTATATATTTTTTTTTACTTGATCTAAAAATTCTTTTTTAGGATTTCCTTTGTAAAAAGAGTTTATTAAATCCAAATTCTGAAAAAAAGAATAAGCGGATCCATAGAAGATATATGCTATGAATAAACCAAAGATAGCTAGACTTACAGAAGAAATTGCATTAGTAATAAATTCATATGAATTTACAAAAGAATTAGAACTTTCCTGGGTAAAGTTTATTGAGGGAGTTAACCACTTTGATAATATGGTTAACTCTGCTATTCCATTACCAATTCCTCCATTATCAAAAGAGATTCCTATGAATCCAATGAACAAAGTGAAAAGTAGTAATATAAGAAGAGGAAATAACATAGTATTTCCCGTTTCATGCGGATAGGCAAAAGTTTTTTTAGCCCCAAAAGACGTAGTAAAGGATCCTATCCTATTTCTTGTATTACCTTGAATTTTTGGTATATTTTGTGAAAAAAAAGAAACTCCACTCTTCGTTGTTGATAAAACGAAATCCCTATTCACTCCTTTGGGTATCCTTTTTCCCCATAAGGATATTGAATACAAGGAACTCTCTTTAGTGCTACTGTAATTTTGAAAATGAACACGCAAATACCCATCAAATGTAAGTAAATATATCCGAAACATATAAAAGGCAGTTAATCCTGCAGTAAAGGAGGCTATTATTCCAAAAAAGGGCGAATACAACCAACTATTACTAAGGATTTCATCTTTGGACCAGAAGCAAGCAAGAGGTGGAATACCACAAAGAGAAAGTGTACCCCATAAAAAAGTAGTTCTTGTGATTGGAATGTATTTTCTTAAACCGCCCATAAGAACCATATTTTGACTTTTATCTGGTGAATATCCAACAAGAGGTTCCATTGAATGAATAACGGATCCGGATCCCAAGAACAATAAAGCTTTTGAATAAGCATGAGTGATCAAATGGAATAAAGCAGCTTGATAAGAACCTATACCTAGAGCTAACATCATATAACCCAATTGAGACATTGTAGAATAGGCTAAGCTTCTTTTAATATCTCTCTGAGCAAGAGCTAAAGTAGCTCCTAAGAATAGTGTTATTGTACCTACTAAAGAAATAAAACTCATTATCAAAGGTAAAGATATGAAAAGAGGAAGAAGTCGAGCTAGAAGAAAAATTCCCGCAGCAACCATAGTTGCTGCGTGTATAAGAGCCGAAATAGGAGTGGGCCCTTCCATAGCATCGGGTAACCATACGTGAAGAGGGAATTGTGCGGATTTCGCAACTGCACCAAGGAATAATAAAAAAGCACACAAAGTAGTAAGTAAAGAGTTAATTCCATTATTAGGAATCCAGTTATTAGCTATTTTGAACAAATCCCTAAACTCTAAACTACCTGTTATCCAAAAAAAACCTAAAATTCCTAATAATAGACCAAAATCCCCTACACGATTAGTTACAAAAGCTTTTTGACAAGCACTCGCTGCGATTGGTCGTGTAAACCAAAAGCCTATCAATAAATAAGAACACATTCCCACGAGTTCCCAAAAAAAATAAATTTGTATCAAATTGGAGCTAGTAACCAATCCCAACATGGAAGTATTGAAAAAACTTATATAAACAAAAAATCTCAAATATCCTTCATCGTGAGACATATAACCATCACTATAAATAAGAACCAGGATTCCTACAGTAGTAATTAGTATTAACATAATAGAAGTAAGTGGGTCAATCAAGTATCCAAATTCTAAAGAAAAATCATTATTGACGGTCCAAGACCATAGATATTGATAGATCGAACTTCCATTTATTTGTTGAATAGACAGTTGAACTGAGAATACCATAGCTATACTTAAGAGTAAAACACTAGGAAAAGCCCATATGCGACGAAGATTTTTTGTTGCTGTCGGAATAAGAATAAGGCCAAATCCCATTGACATAATAACTGGAAGTGGGAGAAGAGGGATTACCCATGCATATTGATATGTATGTTCCATAAGAAAAGAAATTGCAATTTTTACTTCAATTTTTACTTCAATTTTTCTATAAAATTGTTTCCGATTCACCAAACCAATTCTTATCTCTTTCTGAAAGAATAAATAAAAAGAATAAGAAAAAATACTGAAATTCTTAATTTTTCCAAAATTTATCTCATTGAAATAATTAAAAATTAAGAATGGGTTTAGTTGGTTAAATTAAAAAAGTTAATAAAATAACTAGGTAACGAAGTTATTTTATTAACTAAATAAAGATATTTATAAAAATAAAAAAAAAAAAGTGGAATCATTTTACTTTCTATTCATAATTCATTTTTATATTTCTTTAAAACAAAGATGAAACAGCTCTCTTGTTCCATAATTAACTGATTGAGTGAATTCCAATGAAAACCTATGTTTATAAGAAATTATCGAATAGTCCTTACTTCATATAGAACTAAAATTCTAATGACTATAAATTACCTAAGTTTTAGAATGTCTTGTTTAAGAGACTCAGTATTTTTTGTTTTGATTGGAATTCCTTTCCTTTATGGAATACCATTCTGAACTTAATTAACTATTTTCATTTTCCCTTCTTTTTATCCCCCCGTCTTATCTTATATGGGGGATAGGCTTCCATACCATATATCTATATATGGAGTATACTTGATATATAAATAGATATAAATAGATTTAAATGAGAAACCCTTCTATATATTCTATATTATTAAAAAAAAAGTATAAAATATATAAAGAAAAAATGTTAAAAAATTCTTGTTGTCTTATCCGCATTAGACAAAATGAAGTAAAAAATAATTCAAAATTTAAGTATCTTTCAGTATCTAAGTATAAATACTAATAAAAAGAAGAAAGAAGGATTGATTTGCAGCAATAGATGTCTTTCACATACAACTAGAAAAAAGTAATTTCCTTTTTGAATGGCAGTTCCAAAAAAACGTACTTCAATGTCAAAAAAGCGTATTCGTAAAAATATTTGGAAGAAAAAGACTTATTTTTCCATAGTACAATCTTATTCTTTAGTAAAATCAAGATCATTTTCGAGCGGTAATGAGCATCCAAAACCAAAGGGTTTTTCTGGGCAACAAACAAATAATAAGATTTTGGAATAATATGAATTGACTTATCAAAAAAGAATTCCAATTATTTAATAATTTGGATTCTTCTTTGAATGTACTTTTATGTGTCGAATTACTCGGTACAATATTCTTAGAACAAAAAACCCCTCTTATCTTATATATACAAGAAAAAAAAAGTTTTGTTTGGTATACTGTGTGCTAAGTATTCTTTTCCTATCAATGAACTTTTCATAATTTTCCTAATAGAATCCTCATATTCTATTAGGAAAATTATGAAAAGTGGAGTATTCTTACAATAGGACTTACAACTTCCACCTATCTTCTCCAAAATCATAAGGTTAGTAAATCTTATTAATAAGAGCATAAAGACTTTCATTCTAGAAATTTTTAAAAAATCCAAAAAGCCTTTTCTATTTATCCATTTTATTTTAATTTCATCATTAAATAGAAACCCTTTTGGATTTTTTTCATTGTATTGAAAGAATTTTCAAAATGTAAAGGGGAAATTAATTAGAAAAAATTAGTTCTATAATTGCAAGTTAGAAAAAAGAAGTTCCAACTCTTTCAAGCAGTGTTTGTGTTTCTATTGGGCAAAGCAAGAGTTTATTGTAAAAAAAAAAAATGGAAACGATACTACCAAACGAAGTCTATTTTAATGAAAACTCTAATGTTCCTAAATTTTATGGACTTTCCCAATATCGACGATTCCCAAGATAATAGCTATTATTCTTTTAAGTTACCTATTATTTGAAGTTAGCCGCCATGGTGAAATTGGTAGACACGCTGCTCTTAGGAAGCAGTGCTCAAGCATCTCGGTTCGAATCCGAGTGGCGGCATTCTTGAAAAAGAATACAATAGATTAGAAATCAATTCGAAATTTACAATTTTGTAATGGGACCTTCCCCTTATGCTATTTGCAACTTTAGAACATATACTAACTCATATCTCTTTCTCAACGATTTCAATTGTGATTACGATTCATTTTATAACCTTATTAGTTCGTGAACTTGGAGGATTACGCGATTCGTCAGAAAAAGGAATGATAGTTACTTTTTTCTCTATAACAGGATTCTTAGTTTCTCGTTGGGCTTCCTCGGGACATTTTCCATTAAGTAATTTATATGAGTCATTGATCTTCCTTTCATGGGCCCTGTATATTCTTCATACCATTCCTAAAATACAGAACTCTAAAAATGATTTAAGCACAATAACTACGCCAAGTACTATTTTAACGCAAGGCTTTGCCACATCGGGTCTTTTAACTGAAATGCATCAATCCACGATACTAGTACCTGCTCTACAATCTCAGTGGTTAATGATGCATGTCAGTATGATGTTATTAAGCTATGCAACTCTTTTGTGCGGATCCTTATTATCTGCCGCTATTCTAATCATTAGATTTCGAAATAATTTCCATTTCTTTTCTAAAAAGAAAAAAAATGTTTTAAATAAAACATTTTTCTTTAGTGATATTAAATATTTTTATGCAAAAAGAAGTGCTTTAAAAAGAACCTCTGTCCCTTCATTTCCAAATTATTACAAATATCAATTAACGGAGCGTTTGGATTCTTGGAGTTATCGTGTCATTAGCCTAGGATTTACCCTTTTAACCGTAGGTATTCTTTGTGGAGCAGTATGGGCTAATGAGGCCTGGGGATCCTATTGGAATTGGGATCCTAAGGAAACTTGGGCATTTATTACTTGGACCATATTCGCAATTTATTTACATAGTAGAACAAATCCAAATTGGAAGGGTACGAATTCTGCACTTATAGCTTTGATAGGATTTCTTATAATTTGGATTTGTTATTTTGGTATAAATCTATTAGGAATAGGCTTACATAGTTATGGTTCGTTTACATTAACACCTAAATGATTACATAAAATAAAACCTTCATGAAATGAAGGTTTTTACTTTTATGTTTTATTTGAGAACCCCTTGAACGCCTTATCAAAGGGTTCTCAAAAATTCGAGATAGATCTAATTATACTTTTTTACTTATTTCTGCATTATATACTTTTTTACTTATTTCTGCATTAATAGAGCAGACGAGTAAAAAAAAGCAAACCTATTTAGGATAATAATTGGATAAGAGAGCCTCTACCCTGTCAACGGATAGGGAGAGAACAAAATCTGGATAAATACCAATTCCTATTACTGGTAAAAAGATACAGATTAAAATAAAGAGTTCTCGTGGTCCAGAATCCACAAAATTTGCGTTTGGAACATTAAATAGCTTGTATCCATAGAACATCTGGCGTAACATAGATAATAAATAAATAGGAGTTAATATCATTCCAATTGCCATTACAAAAGTAATTAGTGTTTTTGGCATTAACAGAAATTTTGGACTAGTAATTAGTCCAAAAAATACTACTAATTCTGCGACAAAACCACTCATTCCTGGTAAGGCAAGAGAAGCCATTGAAAAGCTACTAAACATGGTAAAAATTTTAGGCATTGGGATAGATATTCCCCCCAGTTCTTCGAGATAAACAAGACGCATTCTATCAGAAGCGGTTCCTGCCAAGAAAAAAAGTGTAGCACCAATAAATCCATGGGATAATATTTGTAAAATAGCTCCATTGAGTCCAATGTTGGTTATGGAACCAATTCCTATAATTATGAAACCCATGTGAGATACAGAGGAATAAGCTATTCTTTTTTTGAAATTTCGTTGACCAAGAGAAGTTGAAGCTGCATAGATTATTTGGATCGCTCCTATTATTACTAACCAGGGCGAAAATAGATAATGAGCATGAGGTAACAATTCCATGTTGATCCGAATCAATCCATATGCTCCCATCTTTAATAATATTCCCGCTAAAAGCATACATGTACTATAATGTGCTTCCCCATGGGTATCTGGTAACCACGTATGTAGGGGTATAATCGGCAATTTGACAGCATAAGCAATAAGGAAGCCAAAATATAAAAGTATTTCCAAGGTTGCAGGGTATGATTGATTAATTAATCTTTCCAAATCTAATCCTGGTTCGTTGGAACCATATAAGCCCATACCCAGAACTCCGATTAAGAAAAAAATGGAACCGCCTGCAGTATACAAAATAAACTTTGTAGCTGAATATAGACGCCTCTTCCCCCCCCACATGGATAAAAGTAAGTAAACAGGAATTAATTCTAACTCCCACATGATAAAAAAAAGTAAAAGGTCTCGCGAAGAAAATAATCCTATTTGACCACTATACATTGCGAGCATCAGGAAATAGAATAATCGCGAATTCCGTGTAATTGGCCAAGCTGCTAAAGTAGCTAAAGTAGTGATAAATCCTGTCAATAAAATAGATCCTAATGAAAGTCCATCGATTCCCAATCTCCAGTGGAAATCGAAGACATCTATCCATTTATAATCCTCCTTTAATTGGATTAAGGGATCCTCCAGTTGGAAATGATAACAGAACGCATAAGTCATTAGAAGGAATTCTAATAAACAAATAGATATAGTATACCACCTAACGACTTTGTTTCCCTTATGAGGTAAAAAGAAAATTAATGAACCTGCAAATATCGGCAAAACAACAAGTATTGTTAACCAAGGAAAATAACTCATGATAAAGTGATAAAGACAAGATACGTTTTGACCAGAAAAGCCCGTGCTCGATTATTTCGAGCACAGGCTTCTTCGGTAAAGAGGAATCAGACGATTCGAGTGAAGTTTTTTGTAACGTATCAATAAGATAGAGCCATGCTACGTGTTGTTTCAGGCCCTAAATAAACGCGGACACTTAAAAAATCTGTCGGGCAGGCAGATTCACATCTCTTACAACCCACACAATCTTCGGTTCTCGGCGCGGAAGCAATTTGCTTGGCTTTACATCCATCCCAGGGTATCATTTCTAATACATCTGTTGGACAAGCTCGTACACATTGAGTGCATCCTATACATGTATCGTAAATTTTTACGGAATGTGACATTGGATCTATAAATTTTTCTTTTCAACATAAAATTTTTCGATCTGGTAAAAATGAAATTAGTACTATAATGAGTCATATGTATTGTAGACACCAGACGAAGCAATGGTTTATCCAAACTTCAAAAAAAAAAATCTATTTTTTAATCTGTTTGTGAGAAAGCGTGAAGAGAGCCAAGAGACTTTAATTTTGGATTTCAACAATAAATAAGAAATAAGAAAGAATTTTACGAATTGTACAGACGAATTCGAATTAGCCAATAAATTGGCTATCGTCTTTTCAATATAAATTATTGCAATATTCAAATTGCAATATCAATGAATTACAAATACAAAAATTCATTTAAGTGAAAAAGAATACTATGCAATAATCTACTAAAAAAAATGGATATTCTCAAATAATACTAAGAAAATAGTATTGATTTCTATTTATTTTAATATGTGCGCCTTTGTTTAGAGGATTCTATGTCTAATTATTCAAAAGTCTAATTATTCAATAAATTAGATTGATTGATACGAGTGGATTTCCTATTACGATGGATGGAAGAAAGAATGGATAGTCCAATAGCGGCTTCAGCAGCTGCAAGGGCTATAACAAAAATTGCGAAAATATCTCCTTTTAATTGGCGACTATCAAATAGATCAGAAAATGTTACGAGATTTAGATTAATTGAATTCAGTATAAGTTCAAGACATATTAGAGCTCTAACCATGTTTCGGCTTGTGATCAATCCATAGATACCAATCGAAAATAAATAGACACTCAAAAAAAGTACATGCTCAAACATCATTAACTAACTCCTTATCAATCTCGATTCATTTCAATATGAGGGCAAGAATTGAACCGATTCAATTAATTACAATAGAACAATTACACAACAAAAGAAAAAAAAAAAAAAAAAAAAGGAGGTATTTGTTGGCAGTAGATGGATTTTACTAAATCAAAATTGTGATTCTTTAGTTATTTATTTTAGATTTGCAATTCTTATAATTTGTACTTTTTCTAAGTTTTCTTATTGCCGAGCCATAGTAATTGCACCTATTAAAGAAACTAGAAGAATTATGGAAATGAGTTCAAACGGAAGATAAAAATCGGTTGCTAAATGAATTCCAATTTGTTGAACATTATTTATGAGACCCTGTTCTACTATTTGGTTTGATCTTGTAGTCCAAAGAATTCCATACCACGACGTATCTGGGATAGTAGTCATTAGTGAAAAAACAATAGTTATACAAACGAGTGAAGTGAACCCATCTCCAATAGTCCAATAATTCTTATCTTTAGACCATTCTGAGCCATTTACGAACATTACAGCGAATATGATCAAGACATTTATGGCTCCCACATAAATAAGAAGTTGTGCGACAGCTACAAAGTAGGAATTTAATAAAAAATAGAATAAGGATATACAAACAAGAACTAATCCCAGCGAAAAGGCAGAATAAATGGGGTTGGTAAGTAATACTACTCCTAGACCCCCTAGTAGAAGAACAAATCCCCCAAATAGCATAAGAATCTCATGTATTGGTCCAGGTAAATCCATTATGGATAAAAAGAAATTAATAGTATAAAATTTTTCATGAACTGACTAAAACTAAAGGATTCAAGGAAGGAAAAAAGGATTAGGGTATTTTTTTGTGTATAAACTTATAGTTATAAATTATATTATATCACGAAAATCTAGTCTGATTTAAAATAAGAAATAATTTCCAATAAGCAGTAGTTTTTCGTTTTTCTTTATAGTTTAATTTTAAAGTTTAATAAAGAATTATTAGATTTTTATAACAGAAAGACAAAATCAAAGTTTAGTAATCAGTAATCGTTCTTGAATTCGAAGATTTTTCTTTGTTTATTTTACTTTCAGACGAATTCCTAATTGTTTGAATTGTGTAATCTCCCATTATGGAGATTGGTAACCGACTTAAAGCAATTTGATTGTAATTCAATTCATGACGATCATAGGTAGAAAGTTCATATTCTTCAGTCATTGATAAACAGCTTGTTGGACAGTACTCAACACAATTGCCACAAAATATACAAACTCCGAAATCAATACTATAATTAAGCAATTGTTTTCTTTTAATATCCTTTTCAAATCTCCAATCCACAACGGGTAAATCTATCGGACATACGCGAACACATACTTCACAAGCAATACATTTATCAAATTCAAAGTGGATTCGCCCTCGGAAACGCTCTGGTGTAATTGATTTTTCATAAGGGTAGTGAATCGTTATAGGTAAACGATTTGTGTGGGATAAGGTAGTTATGAAACTTTGACCTATGTACCTTGTAGCACGTATTGTTTGTTGACCATAACTCATGAACCCAGTTACCATAGGGAACATATTCATTCTAAATATCTATGAAAAAGATATGTTTCTTTCTCTTGTTTGAGAGAGCTTTTGTGTTGAAAATATTCTTACTATTATTGTATTATCTTATTTATAGTGAAACAAGTTGAGAAGAGGTTGTTAATAAGAGATTGCCCAGGGAAATAGGTAAAAGAAATTTCCATCCAAGATTTAATAACTGATCCATTCTCATCCTCGGTAAAGTCCATCTTATTGTGATAGAAATGAAGAGAAATAAATAAGCTTTAGTTAATGTAATAAATATACCCATTGTCATTTCCAAAATTCCAACTGCTTTATTCATTTGGAAAAAATCAAAAAAGGATATATAGGGAATAGATAAATTCCACCCGCCCAAGTAGAGAACTGTTACAAATAAAGAAGAAACTAATAAATTTAGGTAAGAAACAAGATAAAATAAACCATATTTGATACCGGAATATTCAGTTTGGTAACCTGCTACTAATTCTTCCTCCGCTTCTGGTAAATCAAAGGGTAATCTTTCACATTCTGCCAAAGAAGAAATTAAAAAAACCAGAAAACCTATAGGCTGACGCCAAATATTCCATCCAAAAAAACCGTATTTTGACTGTGCTTCAACTATATCAACTGTACTTGAACTGTTAGATAATCATAGTCGGTGATAACATCACAGTTCCCACCGCTATTTCAAAACCGTACATGAAACCTTAGCTTCATACGGCTTCTCTATGATCAGAAAAAGGAAAGGACTGTTTTGTTCCTAGCCCCGGGGGCGTAGATAGAATTAGATAAAATAAAATAGATTTGAAAGTCCTAAATTAGACCAAAGGAATTCCGTCTGCTAGAATAAGAAAAAGCGCTTCCGAATTGATCTCATCCTTTATAATATAATGAAAATTTTTCTTTGTTCAGTAATAACTTAATCTTGGAATAAAACACTTGTTACTTGTTATAGGAATTCAATTAATAAATGGAAAGAGTTGGGTATTAGTTCATGAGCAATTCTGCATGAATATGGATAGAGGAAGGAAATAATGAAAATTTTTTCTAGTGCACTCCATATCTTTTTTACTATTCTTCTTTCCCCAGGGAGGGGGTATTTAAAAAGAAAAAATGGATAAAGGGTTAATTCGTTCTTGATAGCCATTTCCTTAACAAGTGAATGGGAACATACTCTGGATCGGAATCCGAAGAAAGTACTACTTGATAATTTCTACAAATTGCAAGTCCTTATTATGATTCCTTTTATGGGCAAAAATCTCTAATGTTTTAGATTTTCCATTACTAATCCTTTATGTACTTTAGTGTTCCTAACCCTTCACTAACTTTTGGTGGATTCTTCTTATGGATTATTAAGTTATAGTAATAACTAGGAGTATTCTAGTAATGGAATTCCATATCGTGAATCCTTTATTCTTGGCCGCTTCAAGATATGATGACTAATTAAAAAATATCAACCTTGGGATAAAGAGTTTACACTGCTTATGTTTACTTCCACTTTTTTCTTGTACGTAGGAAATGAGATTTTTTCTTTTTACTACAAATTTATAAGCTGTTTTGTTTCACTCATATAGCTATCTAGTTTAACTTACCAACCCAAATACTAAATAAGAAAAGGAATATAAATAGTTAATGGATTTTATAGGAAAAAGATCTATTTTAACGAATCACACGTAGAGATATTGCTAGCACACAAAAAGTTAATGGTATTTCATAACTAATGGATTGAGCAGCAGCTCGTAGACCGCCTGAAAAAGAATATTTATTATTTGAGCTATATCCTGCCATAAGAAGACCAATAGGAGCTATACTTGAAATGGCAATCCATAAAAAAACACCAATACTAAGATCGGCTAAAACAAAATGATATCCCAAAGGGATAACTAAAAAACTTAATAAAACTGATATGACTGCTATAGAGGGTCCAATGCTAAATAAAGAAATATCTCCTCGGGATGGCAGAATATCTTCTTTAAAAAGTAGCTTAGTCCCATCTGCTATAGCTTGAAGCAGGCCCAGGGGGCCAGCATATTCAGGACCAATACGTTGTTGTATCGACGCAGATATTTCTCTTTCTAACCACACAATTACGAGTACCTCTATTGTTATTCCCAAAAGGAGGGTCAAAATGGGTAGAATCGATATCAGTCCATAGACTTCTTTTAATAATTCCAATTTCGAAAAAGAATTGATAGTTTCTACCTCTACCCTATCTATTATCATTTCAACGATCAACTTCCCCCATAATGATATCTATACTACCTAATATCGTCATGATATCAGCCAATTTCATTTTTTTAACTAGCTGAGGAAGAATTTGCAAATTAATAAACCCGGGTGGACGGATTTTCCATCTCCAGGGGAAAAGGCTATCATCTCCTACTAGATAAATCCCTAATTCACCTTTTGGGGCTTCTACTCTTACATAAAGCTCTTGTCTTGACAATTCAAAATTGGGCGAAGGTTTTTTACCAAGAAATTTATACTCAAAATCATTCCATTCAGAATTATTTTCTTTCTTAAAGCGTCGGACTTCTAAATTTTCATAAGGTCCTCCAGGAATTTTTTCTACAGCTTGTTGAATTATTTTGATGGATTCCCTCATTTCACCAATTCGTACTAAATAGCGAGCTAACGAATCCCCTTCTTTTTGCCATTGGACTTTCCAATCAAATTGGTTGTAAGACTCATAAGGATCTACTTTACGAAGATCCCATTGTATTCCAGAAGCTCGTAACATCGGTCCCGATAAGCCCCAATTTACTGCTTCTTCTCCGCTAATAAAACCTACTCCTTCAACTCGCTCTAAAAAAATTGGATTCTGTGTAATAAGTTGTTGATATTCAACAACTCCGCGTAAAAAATAATCACAGAAATCTAAACATTTATCGATCCATCCATAAGGTAGATCGGCGGCTACTCCTCCGATGCGAAAGTAATTGTGCATCATTCGCATACCTGTAGCAGCTTCAAATAGATCATATATTAATTCTCTCTCTCTAAAAATATAGAAAAAAGGAGTCTGTGCGCCGAGATCCGCCATAAAAGGTCCAAGCCATAGCAAGTGAGAAGCTATCCGGCTTAATTCTAACATAATTACCCTAATATAGCTGGCTCTTTGTGGTATTTGAATATTCTCCAAGAATTCTGGTGCATTTACTGTTATTGCTTCTGTAAACATAGTAGCTAAATAATCCCACCTTGTTACATAAGGTAAGTATTGTATAATAGTTCGGTTTTCCGCGATTTTTTCCATTCCTCTGTGTAAATACCCTAATATGGGTTCACAATCAATAACATCCTCACCATCGAGAGTAACGATCAGTCGAAGAACACCATGCATTGATGGGTGTTGAGGGCCCATATTGACTATCATGAGATCTTTTCTTGTAAGCGGTAGACTCATATCCTTTCTTCCTTAATTCATTATTCCATGAAAATGGATTATTCCATGAATTCCTCAAAGCGAGGCTCATCAAAATGAAAAATCTAAGACTACTATAAGACTACTAAAAAAATAATAAAACAAGAAAAAAATTTGAACGATTAAATTACTGCTCCCGAATATTCAACTGACCGATTAATTTCTTATAACGTACTCTATTTTTCTTTGCCAAATAAGCCAGCAAACGTCGACGTTTTCCCAAAAGTCTTCGTAGACCTCTTTCCGATGAAAAATCTTTTTTGTGTAATTCCAAATGTGAAGCAAGTCTCCGTATCTTATTGGTGAAACTGAATACTTGAAATTCAACAGAACCCCTGTTTTCTTCTTTTTCTTCTTTAACCATAAATCCAAAAATTTTTCTACCTCCTTTCTTTTTCATGTATTTTTCTGATCAGGAAAAATACAAAATTATGTCAGTTATTTTGAAGTTATTCTAATCTCGTACACACACAAATTTGCAATTATTCATCTACTACTGGAATTTGGATTTATTTTATCGATGCAAATTGGATTTGGATAGAAGGGTACATTCTTTCTAATATTTTAGATAGAAGAAATGTTTCTTCTATCTAAAATATTAGAAAGAATTTTGCTGATTTATTTATTGCTATATGCAATTTATGGAATTGATACACCATTTAATTGATATCATTTAGCAAAATGAAACACAGCATATGCATCCATCTTTTGGCTCGAGAATTTCACGGGATAGAGATATGGTATAAGAAATAGACTATTAAGTAACTCTAAATGAATTGTGGATACATCTGTATCCTTAACATACTGAAACGATTGTCATTATTCGTATCAAACCAATAGCGATTCATACAAGCTAAATCTTCTAATCAATGGTGGGCCAATAATGAATTTTTTTGCATATGTATTAAGACGCTTGGCCTGATTTCGAAATTGTCCAGAGTTTTATATGTTGTTTTCATTGCAAAATGATGGGTCTCCTTCCATAACTTTCCAATTACGAGTACGAGAATTGAAAGACATGAAAATTCTCAATTCTCTACGGCGTCTAGTAGATAGAAACAAGAAAATCAGAAGAATCTTTCTCTCTATTCACTATCATTCCGCGTCTTCGACTTCTATTAGTTTCTTTTCTTCTTTAATGCAATAGCTATAGTTTGATATAAGAATCCATTTCTCAAAGTAATGGAAACCATTCTCTTATAGGAAATGGTTCGAAAATCGCTATTCCACCTTTTAGGTATCGTGAAAAGTGATACCTGTGAAGATCGTGCATTTCAGTCAAATTCAGATCCGTTTTTCGAGTCCATGATATAATATAACCAAATTGGATAGATCTTCCACCTGTTTAGCTAAGAAAGAATAGATACAGAGGTGGATAATAGATCGATATGAAGATCATGAGCTGCCCCATAATGAAATCGCCAGTAGTCGCGAATATCTCCTTCTTCCCTAATCCAAGATTGGAGAAAGAAGATCTAAGAGGGACCTATGGAGAATGTAGTCAGAAATCCATAATAGAGTCCGACCACAACGACCGAATTAATTATCCTCATCGAGAAACTTAGACTACTAAATAGAAAAGATTTGAAAATCATGGCATGGGTCTCCTTTTTTTCTTTCTTTAGAGTTTTCTATATG
>NW_028260009.1:10000-25000 GCF_056163025.1 Triticum urartu | reverse complement strand
CTACGAAGACTTTTGGGAAAACGTCGACGTTTGCTGGCTTATTTGGCAAAGAAAAATAGAGTACGTTATAAGAAATTAATCGGTCAGTTGAATATTCGGGAGCAGTAATTTAATCGTTCAAATTTTTTTCTTGTTTTATTATTTTTTTAGTAGTCTTATAGTAGTCTTAGATTTTTCATTTTGATGAGCCTCGCTTTGAGGAATTCATGGAATAATCCATTTTCATGGAATAATGAATTAAGGAAGAAAGGATATGAGTCTACCGCTTACAAGAAAAGATCTCATGATAGTCAATATGGGCCCTCAACACCCATCAATGCATGGTGTTCTTCGACTGATCGTTACTCTCGATGGTGAGGATGTTATTGATTGTGAACCCATATTAGGGTATTTACACAGAGGAATGGAAAAAATCGCGGAAAACCGAACTATTATACAATACTTACCTTATGTAACAAGGTGGGATTATTTAGCTACTATGTTTACAGAAGCAATAACAGTAAATGCACCAGAATTCTTGGAGAATATTCAAATACCACAAAGAGCCAGCTATATTAGGGTAATTATGTTAGAATTAAGCCGGATAGCTTCTCACTTGCTATGGCTTGGACCTTTTATGGCGGATCTCGGCGCACAGACTCCTTTTTTCTATATTTTTAGAGAGAGAGAATTAATATATGATCTATTTGAAGCTGCTACAGGTATGCGAATGATGCACAATTACTTTCGCATCGGAGGAGTAGCCGCCGATCTACCTTATGGATGGATCGATAAATGTTTAGATTTCTGTGATTATTTTTTACGCGGAGTTGTTGAATATCAACAACTTATTACACAGAATCCAATTTTTTTAGAGCGAGTTGAAGGAGTAGGTTTTATTAGCGGAGAAGAAGCAGTAAATTGGGGCTTATCGGGACCGATGTTACGAGCTTCTGGAATACAATGGGATCTTCGTAAAGTAGATCCTTATGAGTCTTACAACCAATTTGATTGGAAAGTCCAATGGCAAAAAGAAGGGGATTCGTTAGCTCGCTATTTAGTACGAATTGGTGAAATGAGGGAATCCATCAAAATAATTCAACAAGCTGTAGAAAAAATTCCTGGAGGACCTTATGAAAATTTAGAAGTCCGACGCTTTAAGAAAGAAAATAATTCTGAATGGAATGATTTTGAGTATAAATTTCTTGGTAAAAAACCTTCGCCCAATTTTGAATTGTCAAGACAAGAGCTTTATGTAAGAGTAGAAGCCCCAAAAGGTGAATTAGGGATTTATCTAGTAGGAGATGATAGCCTTTTCCCCTGGAGATGGAAAATCCGTCCACCCGGGTTTATTAATTTGCAAATTCTTCCTCAGCTAGTTAAAAAAATGAAATTGGCTGATATCATGACGATATTAGGTAGTATAGATATCATTATGGGGGAAGTTGATCGTTGAAATGATAATAGATAGGGTAGAGGTAGAAACTATCAATTCTTTTTCGAAATTGGAATTATTAAAAGAAGTCTATGGACTGATATCGATTCTACCCATTTTGACCCTCCTTTTGGGAATAACAATAGAGGTACTCGTAATTGTGTGGTTAGAAAGAGAAATATCTGCGTCGATACAACAACGTATTGGTCCTGAATATGCTGGCCCCCTGGGCCTGCTTCAAGCTATAGCAGATGGGACTAAGCTACTTTTTAAAGAAGATATTCTGCCATCCCGAGGAGATATTTCTTTATTTAGCATTGGACCCTCTATAGCAGTCATATCAGTTTTATTAAGTTTTTTAGTTATCCCTTTGGGATATCATTTTGTTTTAGCCGATCTTAGTATTGGTGTTTTTTTATGGATTGCCATTTCAAGTATAGCTCCTATTGGTCTTCTTATGGCAGGATATAGCTCAAATAATAAATATTCTTTTTCAGGCGGTCTACGAGCTGCTGCTCAATCCATTAGTTATGAAATACCATTAACTTTTTGTGTGCTAGCAATATCTCTACGTGTGATTCGTTAAAATAGATCTTTTTCCTATAAAATCCATTAACTATTTATATTCCTTTTCTTATTTAGTATTTGGGTTGGTAAGTTAAACTAGATAGCTATATGAGTGAAACAAAACAGCTTATAAATTTGTAGTAAAAAGAAAAAATCTCATTTCCTACGTACAAGAAAAAAGTGGAAGTAAACATAAGCAGTGTAAACTCTTTATCCCAAGGTTGATATTTTTTAATTAGTCATCATATCTTGAAGCGGCCAAGAATAAAGGATTCACGATATGGAATTCCATTACTAGAATACTCCTAGTTATTACTATAACTTAATAATCCATAAGAAGAATCCACCAAAAGTTAGTGAAGGGTTAGGAACACTAAAGTACATAAAGGATTAGTAATGGAAAATCTAAAACATTAGAGATTTTTGCCCATAAAAGGAATCATAATAAGGACTTGCAATTTGTAGAAATTATCAAGTAGTACTTTCTTCGGATTCCGATCCAGAGTATGTTCCCATTCACTTGTTAAGGAAATGGCTATCAAGAACGAATTAACCCTTTATCCATTTTTTCTTTTTAAATACCCCCTCCCTGGGGAAAGAAGAATAGTAAAAAAGATATGGAGTGCACTAGAAAAAATTTTCATTATTTCCTTCCTCTATCCATATTCATGCAGAATTGCTCATGAACTAATACCCAACTCTTTCCATTTATTAATTGAATTCCTATAACAAGTAACAAGTGTTTTATTCCAAGATTAAGTTATTACTGAACAAAGAAAAATTTTCATTATATTATAAAGGATGAGATCAATTCGGAAGCGCTTTTTCTTATTCTAGCAGACGGAATTCCTTTGGTCTAATTTAGGACTTTCAAATCTATTTTATTTTATCTAATTCTATCTACGCCCCCGGGGCTAGGAACAAAACAGTCCTTTCCTTTTTCTGATCATAGAGAAGCCGTATGAAGCTAAGGTTTCATGTACGGTTTTGAAATAGCGGTGGGAACTGTGATGTTATCACCGACTATGATTATCTAACAGTTCAAGTACAGTTGATATAGTTGAAGCACAGTCAAAATACGGTTTTTTTGGATGGAATATTTGGCGTCAGCCTATAGGTTTTCTGGTTTTTTTAATTTCTTCTCTTGGCAGAATGTGAAAGATTACCCTTTGATTTACCAGAAGCGGAGGAAGAATTAGTAGCAGGTTACCAAACTGAATATTCCGGTATCAAATATGGTTTATTTTATCTTGTTTCTTACCTAAATTTATTAGTTTCTTCTTTATTTGTAACAGTTCTCTACTTGGGCGGGTGGAATTTATCTATTCCCTATATATCCTTTTTTGATTTTTTCCAAATGAATAAAGCAGTTGGAATTTTGGAAATGACAATGGGTATATTTATTACATTAACTAAAGCTTATTTATTTCTCTTCATTTCTATCACAATAAGATGGACTTTACCGAGGATGAGAATGGATCAGTTATTAAATCTTGGATGGAAATTTCTTTTACCTATTTCCCTGGGCAATCTCTTATTAACAACCTCTTCTCAACTTGTTTCACTATAAATAAGATAATACAATAATAGTAAGAATATTTTCAACACAAAAGCTCTCTCAAACAAGAGAAAGAAACATATCTTTTTCATAGATATTTAGAATGAATATGTTCCCTATGGTAACTGGGTTCATGAGTTATGGTCAACAAACAATACGTGCTACAAGGTACATAGGTCAAAGTTTCATAACTACCTTATCCCACACAAATCGTTTACCTATAACGATTCACTACCCTTATGAAAAATCAATTACACCAGAGCGTTTCCGAGGGCGAATCCACTTTGAATTTGATAAATGTATTGCTTGTGAAGTATGTGTTCGCGTATGTCCGATAGATTTACCCGTTGTGGATTGGAGATTTGAAAAGGATATTAAAAGAAAACAATTGCTTAATTATAGTATTGATTTCGGAGTTTGTATATTTTGTGGCAATTGTGTTGAGTACTGTCCAACAAGCTGTTTATCAATGACTGAAGAATATGAACTTTCTACCTATGATCGTCATGAATTGAATTACAATCAAATTGCTTTAAGTCGGTTACCAATCTCCATAATGGGAGATTACACAATTCAAACAATTAGGAATTCGTCTGAAAGTAAAATAAACAAAGAAAAATCTTCGAATTCAAGAACGATTACTGATTACTAAACTTTGATTTTGTCTTTCTGTTATAAAAATCTAATAATTCTTTATTAAACTTTAAAATTAAACTATAAAGAAAAACGAAAAACTACTGCTTATTGGAAATTATTTCTTATTTTAAATCAGACTAGATTTTCGTGATATAATATAATTTATAACTATAAGTTTATACACAAAAAAATACCCTAATCCTTTTTTCCTTCCTTGAATCCTTTAGTTTTAGTCAGTTCATGAAAAATTTTATACTATTAATTTCTTTTTATCCATAATGGATTTACCTGGACCAATACATGAGATTCTTATGCTATTTGGGGGATTTGTTCTTCTACTAGGGGGTCTAGGAGTAGTATTACTTACCAACCCCATTTATTCTGCCTTTTCGCTGGGATTAGTTCTTGTTTGTATATCCTTATTCTATTTTTTATTAAATTCCTACTTTGTAGCTGTCGCACAACTTCTTATTTATGTGGGAGCCATAAATGTCTTGATCATATTCGCTGTAATGTTCGTAAATGGCTCAGAATGGTCTAAAGATAAGAATTATTGGACTATTGGAGATGGGTTCACTTCACTCGTTTGTATAACTATTGTTTTTTCACTAATGACTACTATCCCAGATACGTCGTGGTATGGAATTCTTTGGACTACAAGATCAAACCAAATAGTAGAACAGGGTCTCATAAATAATGTTCAACAAATTGGAATTCATTTAGCAACCGATTTTTATCTTCCGTTTGAACTCATTTCCATAATTCTTCTAGTTTCTTTAATAGGTGCAATTACTATGGCTCGGCAATAAGAAAACTTAGAAAAAGTACAAATTATAAGAATTGCAAATCTAAAATAAATAACTAAAGAATCACAATTTTGATTTAGTAAAATCCATCTACTGCCAACAAATACCTCCTTTTTTTTTTTTTTTTTTTTCTTTTGTTGTGTAATTGTTCTATTGTAATTAATTGAATCGGTTCAATTCTTGCCCTCATATTGAAATGAATCGAGATTGATAAGGAGTTAGTTAATGATGTTTGAGCATGTACTTTTTTTGAGTGTCTATTTATTTTCGATTGGTATCTATGGATTGATCACAAGCCGAAACATGGTTAGAGCTCTAATATGTCTTGAACTTATACTGAATTCAATTAATCTAAATCTCGTAACATTTTCTGATCTATTTGATAGTCGCCAATTAAAAGGAGATATTTTCGCAATTTTTGTTATAGCCCTTGCAGCTGCTGAAGCCGCTATTGGACTATCCATTCTTTCTTCCATCCATCGTAATAGGAAATCCACTCGTATCAATCAATCTAATTTATTGAATAATTAGACTTTTGAATAATTAGACATAGAATCCTCTAAACAAAGGCGCACATATTAAAATAAATAGAAATCAATACTATTTTCTTAGTATTATTTGAGAATATCCATTTTTTTTAGTAGATTATTGCATAGTATTCTTTTTCACTTAAATGAATTTTTGTATTTGTAATTCATTGATATTGCAATTTGAATATTGCAATAATTTATATTGAAAAGACGATAGCCAATTTATTGGCTAATTCGAATTCGTCTGTACAATTCGTAAAATTCTTTCTTATTTCTTATTTATTGTTGAAATCCAAAATTAAAGTCTCTTGGCTCTCTTCACGCTTTCTCACAAACAGATTAAAAAATAGATTTTTTTTTTTGAAGTTTGGATAAACCATTGCTTCGTCTGGTGTCTACAATACATATGACTCATTATAGTACTAATTTCATTTTTACCAGATCGAAAAATTTTATGTTGAAAAGAAAAATTTATAGATCCAATGTCACATTCCGTAAAAATTTACGATACATGTATAGGATGCACTCAATGTGTACGAGCTTGTCCAACAGATGTATTAGAAATGATACCCTGGGATGGATGTAAAGCCAAGCAAATTGCTTCCGCGCCGAGAACCGAAGATTGTGTGGGTTGTAAGAGATGTGAATCTGCCTGCCCGACAGATTTTTTAAGTGTCCGCGTTTATTTAGGGCCTGAAACAACACGTAGCATGGCTCTATCTTATTGATACGTTACAAAAAACTTCACTCGAATCGTCTGATTCCTCTTTACCGAAGAAGCCTGTGCTCGAAATAATCGAGCACGGGCTTTTCTGGTCAAAACGTATCTTGTCTTTATCACTTTATCATGAGTTATTTTCCTTGGTTAACAATACTTGTTGTTTTGCCGATATTTGCAGGTTCATTAATTTTCTTTTTACCTCATAAGGGAAACAAAGTCGTTAGGTGGTATACTATATCTATTTGTTTATTAGAATTCCTTCTAATGACTTATGCGTTCTGTTATCATTTCCAACTGGAGGATCCCTTAATCCAATTAAAGGAGGATTATAAATGGATAGATGTCTTCGATTTCCACTGGAGATTGGGAATCGATGGACTTTCATTAGGATCTATTTTATTGACAGGATTTATCACTACTTTAGCTACTTTAGCAGCTTGGCCAATTACACGGAATTCGCGATTATTCTATTTCCTGATGCTCGCAATGTATAGTGGTCAAATAGGATTATTTTCTTCGCGAGACCTTTTACTTTTTTTTATCATGTGGGAGTTAGAATTAATTCCTGTTTACTTACTTTTATCCATGTGGGGGGGGAAGAGGCGTCTATATTCAGCTACAAAGTTTATTTTGTATACTGCAGGCGGTTCCATTTTTTTCTTAATCGGAGTTCTGGGTATGGGCTTATATGGTTCCAACGAACCAGGATTAGATTTGGAAAGATTAATTAATCAATCATACCCTGCAACCTTGGAAATACTTTTATATTTTGGCTTCCTTATTGCTTATGCTGTCAAATTGCCGATTATACCCCTACATACGTGGTTACCAGATACCCATGGGGAAGCACATTATAGTACATGTATGCTTTTAGCGGGAATATTATTAAAGATGGGAGCATATGGATTGATTCGGATCAACATGGAATTGTTACCTCATGCTCATTATCTATTTTCGCCCTGGTTAGTAATAATAGGAGCGATCCAAATAATCTATGCAGCTTCAACTTCTCTTGGTCAACGAAATTTCAAAAAAAGAATAGCTTATTCCTCTGTATCTCACATGGGTTTCATAATTATAGGAATTGGTTCCATAACCAACATTGGACTCAATGGAGCTATTTTACAAATATTATCCCATGGATTTATTGGTGCTACACTTTTTTTCTTGGCAGGAACCGCTTCTGATAGAATGCGTCTTGTTTATCTCGAAGAACTGGGGGGAATATCTATCCCAATGCCTAAAATTTTTACCATGTTTAGTAGCTTTTCAATGGCTTCTCTTGCCTTACCAGGAATGAGTGGTTTTGTCGCAGAATTAGTAGTATTTTTTGGACTAATTACTAGTCCAAAATTTCTGTTAATGCCAAAAACACTAATTACTTTTGTAATGGCAATTGGAATGATATTAACTCCTATTTATTTATTATCTATGTTACGCCAGATGTTCTATGGATACAAGCTATTTAATGTTCCAAACGCAAATTTTGTGGATTCTGGACCACGAGAACTCTTTATTTTAATCTGTATCTTTTTACCAGTAATAGGAATTGGTATTTATCCAGATTTTGTTCTCTCCCTATCCGTTGACAGGGTAGAGGCTCTCTTATCCAATTATTATCCTAAATAGGTTTGCTTTTTTTTACTCGTCTGCTCTATTAATGCAGAAATAAGTAAAAAAGTATATAATGCAGAAATAAGTAAAAAAGTATAATTAGATCTATCTCGAATTTTTGAGAACCCTTTGATAAGGCGTTCAAGGGGTTCTCAAATAAAACATAAAAGTAAAAACCTTCATTTCATGAAGGTTTTATTTTATGTAATCATTTAGGTGTTAATGTAAACGAACCATAACTATGTAAGCCTATTCCTAATAGATTTATACCAAAATAACAAATCCAAATTATAAGAAATCCTATCAAAGCTATAAGTGCAGAATTCGTACCCTTCCAATTTGGATTTGTTCTACTATGTAAATAAATTGCGAATATGGTCCAAGTAATAAATGCCCAAGTTTCCTTAGGATCCCAATTCCAATAGGATCCCCAGGCCTCATTAGCCCATACTGCTCCACAAAGAATACCTACGGTTAAAAGGGTAAATCCTAGGCTAATGACACGATAACTCCAAGAATCCAAACGCTCCGTTAATTGATATTTGTAATAATTTGGAAATGAAGGGACAGAGGTTCTTTTTAAAGCACTTCTTTTTGCATAAAAATATTTAATATCACTAAAGAAAAATGTTTTATTTAAAACATTTTTTTTCTTTTTAGAAAAGAAATGGAAATTATTTCGAAATCTAATGATTAGAATAGCGGCAGATAATAAGGATCCGCACAAAAGAGTTGCATAGCTTAATAACATCATACTGACATGCATCATTAACCACTGAGATTGTAGAGCAGGTACTAGTATCGTGGATTGATGCATTTCAGTTAAAAGACCCGATGTGGCAAAGCCTTGCGTTAAAATAGTACTTGGCGTAGTTATTGTGCTTAAATCATTTTTAGAGTTCTGTATTTTAGGAATGGTATGAAGAATATACAGGGCCCATGAAAGGAAGATCAATGACTCATATAAATTACTTAATGGAAAATGTCCCGAGGAAGCCCAACGAGAAACTAAGAATCCTGTTATAGAGAAAAAAGTAACTATCATTCCTTTTTCTGACGAATCGCGTAATCCTCCAAGTTCACGAACTAATAAGGTTATAAAATGAATCGTAATCACAATTGAAATCGTTGAGAAAGAGATATGAGTTAGTATATGTTCTAAAGTTGCAAATAGCATAAGGGGAAGGTCCCATTACAAAATTGTAAATTTCGAATTGATTTCTAATCTATTGTATTCTTTTTCAAGAATGCCGCCACTCGGATTCGAACCGAGATGCTTGAGCACTGCTTCCTAAGAGCAGCGTGTCTACCAATTTCACCATGGCGGCTAACTTCAAATAATAGGTAACTTAAAAGAATAATAGCTATTATCTTGGGAATCGTCGATATTGGGAAAGTCCATAAAATTTAGGAACATTAGAGTTTTCATTAAAATAGACTTCGTTTGGTAGTATCGTTTCCATTTTTTTTTTTTACAATAAACTCTTGCTTTGCCCAATAGAAACACAAACACTGCTTGAAAGAGTTGGAACTTCTTTTTTCTAACTTGCAATTATAGAACTAATTTTTTCTAATTAATTTCCCCTTTACATTTTGAAAATTCTTTCAATACAATGAAAAAAATCCAAAAGGGTTTCTATTTAATGATGAAATTAAAATAAAATGGATAAATAGAAAAGGCTTTTTGGATTTTTTAAAAATTTCTAGAATGAAAGTCTTTATGCTCTTATTAATAAGATTTACTAACCTTATGATTTTGGAGAAGATAGGTGGAAGTTGTAAGTCCTATTGTAAGAATACTCCACTTTTCATAATTTTCCTAATAGAATATGAGGATTCTATTAGGAAAATTATGAAAAGTTCATTGATAGGAAAAGAATACTTAGCACACAGTATACCAAACAAAACTTTTTTTTTCTTGTATATATAAGATAAGAGGGGTTTTTTGTTCTAAGAATATTGTACCGAGTAATTCGACACATAAAAGTACATTCAAAGAAGAATCCAAATTATTAAATAATTGGAATTCTTTTTTGATAAGTCAATTCATATTATTCCAAAATCTTATTATTTGTTTGTTGCCCAGAAAAACCCTTTGGTTTTGGATGCTCATTACCGCTCGAAAATGATCTTGATTTTACTAAAGAATAAGATTGTACTATGGAAAAATAAGTCTTTTTCTTCCAAATATTTTTACGAATACGCTTTTTTGACATTGAAGTACGTTTTTTTGGAACTGCCATTCAAAAAGGAAATTACTTTTTTCTAGTTGTATGTGAAAGACATCTATTGCTGCAAATCAATCCTTCTTTCTTCTTTTTATTAGTATTTATACTTAGATACTGAAAGATACTTAAATTTTGAATTATTTTTTACTTCATTTTGTCTAATGCGGATAAGACAACAAGAATTTTTTAACATTTTTTCTTTATATATTTTATACTTTTTTTTTAATAATATAGAATATATAGAAGGGTTTCTCATTTAAATCTATTTATATCTATTTATATATCAAGTATACTCCATATATAGATATATGGTATGGAAGCCTATCCCCCATATAAGATAAGACGGGGGGATAAAAAGAAGGGAAAATGAAAATAGTTAATTAAGTTCAGAATGGTATTCCATAAAGGAAAGGAATTCCAATCAAAACAAAAAATACTGAGTCTCTTAAACAAGACATTCTAAAACTTAGGTAATTTATAGTCATTAGAATTTTAGTTCTATATGAAGTAAGGACTATTCGATAATTTCTTATAAACATAGGTTTTCATTGGAATTCACTCAATCAGTTAATTATGGAACAAGAGAGCTGTTTCATCTTTGTTTTAAAGAAATATAAAAATGAATTATGAATAGAAAGTAAAATGATTCCACTTTTTTTTTTTTATTTTTATAAATATCTTTATTTAGTTAATAAAATAACTTCGTTACCTAGTTATTTTATTAACTTTTTTAATTTAACCAACTAAACCCATTCTTAATTTTTAATTATTTCAATGAGATAAATTTTGGAAAAATTAAGAATTTCAGTATTTTTTCTTATTCTTTTTATTTATTCTTTCAGAAAGAGATAAGAATTGGTTTGGTGAATCGGAAACAATTTTATAGAAAAATTGAAGTAAAAATTGAAGTAAAAATTGCAATTTCTTTTCTTATGGAACATACATATCAATATGCATGGGTAATCCCTCTTCTCCCACTTCCAGTTATTATGTCAATGGGATTTGGCCTTATTCTTATTCCGACAGCAACAAAAAATCTTCGTCGCATATGGGCTTTTCCTAGTGTTTTACTCTTAAGTATAGCTATGGTATTCTCAGTTCAACTGTCTATTCAACAAATAAATGGAAGTTCGATCTATCAATATCTATGGTCTTGGACCGTCAATAATGATTTTTCTTTAGAATTTGGATACTTGATTGACCCACTTACTTCTATTATGTTAATACTAATTACTACTGTAGGAATCCTGGTTCTTATTTATAGTGATGGTTATATGTCTCACGATGAAGGATATTTGAGATTTTTTGTTTATATAAGTTTTTTCAATACTTCCATGTTGGGATTGGTTACTAGCTCCAATTTGATACAAATTTATTTTTTTTGGGAACTCGTGGGAATGTGTTCTTATTTATTGATAGGCTTTTGGTTTACACGACCAATCGCAGCGAGTGCTTGTCAAAAAGCTTTTGTAACTAATCGTGTAGGGGATTTTGGTCTATTATTAGGAATTTTAGGTTTTTTTTGGATAACAGGTAGTTTAGAGTTTAGGGATTTGTTCAAAATAGCTAATAACTGGATTCCTAATAATGGAATTAACTCTTTACTTACTACTTTGTGTGCTTTTTTATTATTCCTTGGTGCAGTTGCGAAATCCGCACAATTCCCTCTTCACGTATGGTTACCCGATGCTATGGAAGGGCCCACTCCTATTTCGGCTCTTATACACGCAGCAACTATGGTTGCTGCTGGGAATTTTTCTTCTAGCTCGACTTCTTCCTCTTTTCATATCTTTACCTTTGATAATGAGTTTTATTTCTTTAGTAGGTACAATAACACTATTCTTAGGAGCTACTTTAGCTCTTGCTCAGAGAGATATTAAAAGAAGCTTAGCCTATTCTACAATGTCTCAATTGGGTTATATGATGTTAGCTCTAGGTATAGGTTCTTATCAAGCTGCTTTATTCCATTTGATCACTCATGCTTATTCAAAAGCTTTATTGTTCTTGGGATCCGGATCCGTTATTCATTCAATGGAACCTCTTGTTGGATATTCACCAGATAAAAGTCAAAATATGGTTCTTATGGGCGGTTTAAGAAAATACATTCCAATCACAAGAACTACTTTTTTATGGGGTACACTTTCTCTTTGTGGTATTCCACCTCTTGCTTGCTTCTGGTCCAAAGATGAAATCCTTAGTAATAGTTGGTTGTATTCGCCCTTTTTTGGAATAATAGCCTCCTTTACTGCAGGATTAACTGCCTTTTATATGTTTCGGATATATTTACTTACATTTGATGGGTATTTGCGTGTTCATTTTCAAAATTACAGTAGCACTAAAGAGAGTTCCTTGTATTCAATATCCTTATGGGGAAAAAGGATACCCAAAGGAGTGAATAGGGATTTCGTTTTATCAACAACGAAGAGTGGAGTTTCTTTTTTTTCACAAAATATACCAAAAATTCAAGGTAATACAAGAAATAGGATAGGATCCTTTACTACGTCTTTTGGGGCTAAAAAAACTTTTGCCTATCCGCATGAAACGGGAAATACTATGTTATTTCCTCTTCTTATATTACTACTTTTCACTTTGTTCATTGGATTCATAGGAATCTCTTTTGATAATGGAGGAATTGGTAATGGAATAGCAGAGTTAACCATATTATCAAAGTGGTTAACTCCCTCAATAAACTTTACCCAGGAAAGTTCTAATTCTTTTGTAAATTCATATGAATTTATTACTAATGCAATTTCTTCTGTAAGTCTAGCTATCTTTGGTTTATTCATAGCATATATCTTCTATGGATCCGCTTATTCTTTTTTTCAGAATTTGGATTTAATAAACTCTTTTTACAAAGGAAATCCTAAAAAAGAATTTTTAGATCAAGTAAAAAAAAATATATACAGTTGGTCATATAATCGTGGTTATATAGATATTTTCTATACTAGGGTCTTTACCCTCGGTATAAGAGGGTTAACCGAACTCACGGAGTTTTTTGATAAGGGTGTTATTGATGGAATTACCAATGGAGTGGGTCTTGCTAGTTTTTGTATAGGAGAGGAAATTAAATATGTAGGGGGAGGTCGAATCTCGTCTTATTTATTCTTTTTTTTATGTTATGTATCTGTGTTTTTATTCTTTTTTCTTTCTTAAGTTAAGGAATTTACAACAAGTCTCTTGCAAAAATAACTATCCTATCCCCTTTCTACAATCTCTCTATATCCTTGTTACATAAGGTAAGTATTGTATAATAGTTCGGTTTTCCGCGATTTTTTCCATTCCTCTGTGTAAATACCCTAATATGGGTTCACAATCAATAACATCCTCACCATCGAGAGTAACGATCAGTCGAAGAACACCATGCATTGATGGGTGTTGAGGGCCCATATTGACTATCATGAGATCTTTTCTTGTAAGCGGTAGACTCATATCCTTTCTTCCTTAATTCATTATTCCATGAAAATGGATTATTCCATGAATTCCTCAAAGCGAGGCTCATCAAAATGAAAAATCTAAGACTACTATAAGACTACTAAAAAAATAATAAAACAAGAAAAAAATTTGAACGATTAAATTACTGCTCCCGAATATTCAACTGACCGATTAATTTCTTATAACGTACTCTATTTTTCTTTGCCAAATAAGCCAGCAAACGTCGACGTTTTCCCAAAAGTCTTCGTAGACCTCTTTCCGATGAAAAATCTTTTTTGTGTAATTCCAAATGTGAAGCAAGTCTCCGTATCTTATTGGTGAAACTGAATACTTGAAATTCAACAGAACCCCTGTTTTCTTCTTTTTCTTCTTTAACCATAAATCCAAAAATTTTTCTACCTCCTTTCTTTTTCATGTATTTTTCTGATCAGGAAAAATACAAAATTATGTCAGTTATTTTGAAGTTATTCTAATCTCGTACACACACAAATTTGCAATTATTCATCTACTACTGGAATTTGGATTTATTTTATCGATGCAAATTGGATTTGGATAGAAGGGTACATTCTTTCTAATATTTTAGATAGAAGAAATGTTTCTTCTATCTAAAATATTAGAAAGAATTTTGCTGATTTATTTATTGCTATATGCAATTTATGGAATTGATACACCATTTAATTGATATCATTTAGCAAAATGAAACACAGCATATGCATCCATCTTTTGGCTCGAGAATTTCACGGGATAGAGATATGGTATAAGAAATAGACTATTAAGTAACTCTAAATGAATTGTGGATACATCTGTATCCTTAACATACTGAAACGATTGTCATTATTCGTATCAAACCAATAGCGATTCATACAAGCTAAATCTTCTAATCAATGGTGGGCCAATAATGAATTTTTTTGCATATGTATTAAGACGCTTGGCCTGATTTCGAAATTGTCCAGAGTTTTATATGTTGTTTTCATTGCAAAATGATGGGTCTCCTTCCATAACTTTCCAATTACGAGTACGAGAATTGAAAGACATGAAAATTCTCAATTCTCTACGGCGTCTAGTAGATAGAAACAAGAAAATCAGAAGAATCTTTCTCTCTATTCACTATCATTCCGCGTCTTCGACTTCTATTAGTTTCTTTTCTTCTTTAATGCAATAGCTATAGTTTGATATAAGAATCCATTTCTCAAAGTAATGGAAACCATTCTCTTATAGGAAATGGTTCGAAAATCGCTATTCCACCTTTTAGGTATCGTGAAAAGTGATACCTGTGAAGATCGTGCATTTCAGTCAAATTCAGATCCGTTTTTCGAGTCCATGATATAATATAACCAAATTGGATAGATCTTCCACCTGTTTAGCTAAGAAAGAATAGATACAGAGGTGGATAATAGATCGATATGAAGATCATGAGCTGCCCCATAATGAAATCGCCAGTAGTCGCGAATATCTCCTTCTTCCCTAATCCAAGATTGGAGAAAGAAGATCTAA
>NW_028260008.1:0-15000 GCF_056163025.1 Triticum urartu | reverse complement strand
GAGGTAGAAAAATTTTTGGATTTATGGTTAAAGAAGAAAAAGAAGAAAACAGGGGTTCTGTTGAATTTCAAGTATTCAGTTTCACCAATAAGATACGGAGACTTGCTTCACATTTGGAATTACACAAAAAAGATTTTTCATCGGAAAGAGGTCTACGAAGACTTTTGGGAAAACGTCGACGTTTGCTGGCTTATTTGGCAAAGAAAAATAGAGTACGTTATAAGAAATTAATCGGTCAGTTGAATATTCGGGAGCAGTAATTTAATCGTTCAAATTTTTTTCTTGTTTTATTATTTTTTTAGTAGTCTTATAGTAGTCTTAGATTTTTCATTTTGATGAGCCTCGCTTTGAGGAATTCATGGAATAATCCATTTTCATGGAATAATGAATTAAGGAAGAAAGGATATGAGTCTACCGCTTACAAGAAAAGATCTCATGATAGTCAATATGGGCCCTCAACACCCATCAATGCATGGTGTTCTTCGACTGATCGTTACTCTCGATGGTGAGGATGTTATTGATTGTGAACCCATATTAGGGTATTTACACAGAGGAATGGAAAAAATCGCGGAAAACCGAACTATTATACAATACTTACCTTATGTAACAAGGTGGGATTATTTAGCTACTATGTTTACAGAAGCAATAACAGTAAATGCACCAGAATTCTTGGAGAATATTCAAATACCACAAAGAGCCAGCTATATTAGGGTAATTATGTTAGAATTAAGCCGGATAGCTTCTCACTTGCTATGGCTTGGACCTTTTATGGCGGATCTCGGCGCACAGACTCCTTTTTTCTATATTTTTAGAGAGAGAGAATTAATATATGATCTATTTGAAGCTGCTACAGGTATGCGAATGATGCACAATTACTTTCGCATCGGAGGAGTAGCCGCCGATCTACCTTATGGATGGATCGATAAATGTTTAGATTTCTGTGATTATTTTTTACGCGGAGTTGTTGAATATCAACAACTTATTACACAGAATCCAATTTTTTTAGAGCGAGTTGAAGGAGTAGGTTTTATTAGCGGAGAAGAAGCAGTAAATTGGGGCTTATCGGGACCGATGTTACGAGCTTCTGGAATACAATGGGATCTTCGTAAAGTAGATCCTTATGAGTCTTACAACCAATTTGATTGGAAAGTCCAATGGCAAAAAGAAGGGGATTCGTTAGCTCGCTATTTAGTACGAATTGGTGAAATGAGGGAATCCATCAAAATAATTCAACAAGCTGTAGAAAAAATTCCTGGAGGACCTTATGAAAATTTAGAAGTCCGACGCTTTAAGAAAGAAAATAATTCTGAATGGAATGATTTTGAGTATAAATTTCTTGGTAAAAAACCTTCGCCCAATTTTGAATTGTCAAGACAAGAGCTTTATGTAAGAGTAGAAGCCCCAAAAGGTGAATTAGGGATTTATCTAGTAGGAGATGATAGCCTTTTCCCCTGGAGATGGAAAATCCGTCCACCCGGGTTTATTAATTTGCAAATTCTTCCTCAGCTAGTTAAAAAAATGAAATTGGCTGATATCATGACGATATTAGGTAGTATAGATATCATTATGGGGGAAGTTGATCGTTGAAATGATAATAGATAGGGTAGAGGTAGAAACTATCAATTCTTTTTCGAAATTGGAATTATTAAAAGAAGTCTATGGACTGATATCGATTCTACCCATTTTGACCCTCCTTTTGGGAATAACAATAGAGGTACTCGTAATTGTGTGGTTAGAAAGAGAAATATCTGCGTCGATACAACAACGTATTGGTCCTGAATATGCTGGCCCCCTGGGCCTGCTTCAAGCTATAGCAGATGGGACTAAGCTACTTTTTAAAGAAGATATTCTGCCATCCCGAGGAGATATTTCTTTATTTAGCATTGGACCCTCTATAGCAGTCATATCAGTTTTATTAAGTTTTTTAGTTATCCCTTTGGGATATCATTTTGTTTTAGCCGATCTTAGTATTGGTGTTTTTTTATGGATTGCCATTTCAAGTATAGCTCCTATTGGTCTTCTTATGGCAGGATATAGCTCAAATAATAAATATTCTTTTTCAGGCGGTCTACGAGCTGCTGCTCAATCCATTAGTTATGAAATACCATTAACTTTTTGTGTGCTAGCAATATCTCTACGTGTGATTCGTTAAAATAGATCTTTTTCCTATAAAATCCATTAACTATTTATATTCCTTTTCTTATTTAGTATTTGGGTTGGTAAGTTAAACTAGATAGCTATATGAGTGAAACAAAACAGCTTATAAATTTGTAGTAAAAAGAAAAAATCTCATTTCCTACGTACAAGAAAAAAGTGGAAGTAAACATAAGCAGTGTAAACTCTTTATCCCAAGGTTGATATTTTTTAATTAGTCATCATATCTTGAAGCGGCCAAGAATAAAGGATTCACGATATGGAATTCCATTACTAGAATACTCCTAGTTATTACTATAACTTAATAATCCATAAGAAGAATCCACCAAAAGTTAGTGAAGGGTTAGGAACACTAAAGTACATAAAGGATTAGTAATGGAAAATCTAAAACATTAGAGATTTTTGCCCATAAAAGGAATCATAATAAGGACTTGCAATTTGTAGAAATTATCAAGTAGTACTTTCTTCGGATTCCGATCCAGAGTATGTTCCCATTCACTTGTTAAGGAAATGGCTATCAAGAACGAATTAACCCTTTATCCATTTTTTCTTTTTAAATACCCCCTCCCTGGGGAAAGAAGAATAGTAAAAAAGATATGGAGTGCACTAGAAAAAATTTTCATTATTTCCTTCCTCTATCCATATTCATGCAGAATTGCTCATGAACTAATACCCAACTCTTTCCATTTATTAATTGAATTCCTATAACAAGTAACAAGTGTTTTATTCCAAGATTAAGTTATTACTGAACAAAGAAAAATTTTCATTATATTATAAAGGATGAGATCAATTCGGAAGCGCTTTTTCTTATTCTAGCAGACGGAATTCCTTTGGTCTAATTTAGGACTTTCAAATCTATTTTATTTTATCTAATTCTATCTACGCCCCCGGGGCTAGGAACAAAACAGTCCTTTCCTTTTTCTGATCATAGAGAAGCCGTATGAAGCTAAGGTTTCATGTACGGTTTTGAAATAGCGGTGGGAACTGTGATGTTATCACCGACTATGATTATCTAACAGTTCAAGTACAGTTGATATAGTTGAAGCACAGTCAAAATACGGTTTTTTTGGATGGAATATTTGGCGTCAGCCTATAGGTTTTCTGGTTTTTTTAATTTCTTCTTTGGCAGAATGTGAAAGATTACCCTTTGATTTACCAGAAGCGGAGGAAGAATTAGTAGCAGGTTACCAAACTGAATATTCCGGTATCAAATATGGTTTATTTTATCTTGTTTCTTACCTAAATTTATTAGTTTCTTCTTTATTTGTAACAGTTCTCTACTTGGGCGGGTGGAATTTATCTATTCCCTATATATCCTTTTTTGATTTTTTCCAAATGAATAAAGCAGTTGGAATTTTGGAAATGACAATGGGTATATTTATTACATTAACTAAAGCTTATTTATTTCTCTTCATTTCTATCACAATAAGATGGACTTTACCGAGGATGAGAATGGATCAGTTATTAAATCTTGGATGGAAATTTCTTTTACCTATTTCCCTGGGCAATCTCTTATTAACAACCTCTTCTCAACTTGTTTCACTATAAATAAGATAATACAATAATAGTAAGAATATTTTCAACACAAAAGCTCTCTCAAACAAGAGAAAGAAACATATCTTTTTCATAGATATTTAGAATGAATATGTTCCCTATGGTAACTGGGTTCATGAGTTATGGTCAACAAACAATACGTGCTACAAGGTACATAGGTCAAAGTTTCATAACTACCTTATCCCACACAAATCGTTTACCTATAACGATTCACTACCCTTATGAAAAATCAATTACACCAGAGCGTTTCCGAGGGCGAATCCACTTTGAATTTGATAAATGTATTGCTTGTGAAGTATGTGTTCGCGTATGTCCGATAGATTTACCCGTTGTGGATTGGAGATTTGAAAAGGATATTAAAAGAAAACAATTGCTTAATTATAGTATTGATTTCGGAGTTTGTATATTTTGTGGCAATTGTGTTGAGTACTGTCCAACAAGCTGTTTATCAATGACTGAAGAATATGAACTTTCTACCTATGATCGTCATGAATTGAATTACAATCAAATTGCTTTAAGTCGGTTACCAATCTCCATAATGGGAGATTACACAATTCAAACAATTAGGAATTCGTCTGAAAGTAAAATAAACAAAGAAAAATCTTCGAATTCAAGAACGATTACTGATTACTAAACTTTGATTTTGTCTTTCTGTTATAAAAATCTAATAATTCTTTATTAAACTTTAAAATTAAACTATAAAGAAAAACGAAAAACTACTGCTTATTGGAAATTATTTCTTATTTTAAATCAGACTAGATTTTCGTGATATAATATAATTTATAACTATAAGTTTATACACAAAAAAATACCCTAATCCTTTTTTCCTTCCTTGAATCCTTTAGTTTTAGTCAGTTCATGAAAAATTTTATACTATTAATTTCTTTTTATCCATAATGGATTTACCTGGACCAATACATGAGATTCTTATGCTATTTGGGGGATTTGTTCTTCTACTAGGGGGTCTAGGAGTAGTATTACTTACCAACCCCATTTATTCTGCCTTTTCGCTGGGATTAGTTCTTGTTTGTATATCCTTATTCTATTTTTTATTAAATTCCTACTTTGTAGCTGTCGCACAACTTCTTATTTATGTGGGAGCCATAAATGTCTTGATCATATTCGCTGTAATGTTCGTAAATGGCTCAGAATGGTCTAAAGATAAGAATTATTGGACTATTGGAGATGGGTTCACTTCACTCGTTTGTATAACTATTGTTTTTTCACTAATGACTACTATCCCAGATACGTCGTGGTATGGAATTCTTTGGACTACAAGATCAAACCAAATAGTAGAACAGGGTCTCATAAATAATGTTCAACAAATTGGAATTCATTTAGCAACCGATTTTTATCTTCCGTTTGAACTCATTTCCATAATTCTTCTAGTTTCTTTAATAGGTGCAATTACTATGGCTCGGCAATAAGAAAACTTAGAAAAAGTACAAATTATAAGAATTGCAAATCTAAAATAAATAACTAAAGAATCACAATTTTGATTTAGTAAAATCCATCTACTGCCAACAAATACCTCCTTTTTTTTTTTTTTTTTTTTCTTTTGTTGTGTAATTGTTCTATTGTAATTAATTGAATCGGTTCAATTCTTGCCCTCATATTGAAATGAATCGAGATTGATAAGGAGTTAGTTAATGATGTTTGAGCATGTACTTTTTTTGAGTGTCTATTTATTTTCGATTGGTATCTATGGATTGATCACAAGCCGAAACATGGTTAGAGCTCTAATATGTCTTGAACTTATACTGAATTCAATTAATCTAAATCTCGTAACATTTTCTGATCTATTTGATAGTCGCCAATTAAAAGGAGATATTTTCGCAATTTTTGTTATAGCCCTTGCAGCTGCTGAAGCCGCTATTGGACTATCCATTCTTTCTTCCATCCATCGTAATAGGAAATCCACTCGTATCAATCAATCTAATTTATTGAATAATTAGACTTTTGAATAATTAGACATAGAATCCTCTAAACAAAGGCGCACATATTAAAATAAATAGAAATCAATACTATTTTCTTAGTATTATTTGAGAATATCCATTTTTTTTAGTAGATTATTGCATAGTATTCTTTTTCACTTAAATGAATTTTTGTATTTGTAATTCATTGATATTGCAATTTGAATATTGCAATAATTTATATTGAAAAGACGATAGCCAATTTATTGGCTAATTCGAATTCGTCTGTACAATTCGTAAAATTCTTTCTTATTTCTTATTTATTGTTGAAATCCAAAATTAAAGTCTCTTGGCTCTCTTCACGCTTTCTCACAAACAGATTAAAAAATAGATTTTTTTTTTTGAAGTTTGGATAAACCATTGCTTCGTCTGGTGTCTACAATACATATGACTCATTATAGTACTAATTTCATTTTTACCAGATCGAAAAATTTTATGTTGAAAAGAAAAATTTATAGATCCAATGTCACATTCCGTAAAAATTTACGATACATGTATAGGATGCACTCAATGTGTACGAGCTTGTCCAACAGATGTATTAGAAATGATACCCTGGGATGGATGTAAAGCCAAGCAAATTGCTTCCGCGCCGAGAACCGAAGATTGTGTGGGTTGTAAGAGATGTGAATCTGCCTGCCCGACAGATTTTTTAAGTGTCCGCGTTTATTTAGGGCCTGAAACAACACGTAGCATGGCTCTATCTTATTGATACGTTACAAAAAACTTCACTCGAATCGTCTGATTCCTCTTTACCGAAGAAGCCTGTGCTCGAAATAATCGAGCACGGGCTTTTCTGGTCAAAACGTATCTTGTCTTTATCACTTTATCATGAGTTATTTTCCTTGGTTAACAATACTTGTTGTTTTGCCGATATTTGCAGGTTCATTAATTTTCTTTTTACCTCATAAGGGAAACAAAGTCGTTAGGTGGTATACTATATCTATTTGTTTATTAGAATTCCTTCTAATGACTTATGCGTTCTGTTATCATTTCCAACTGGAGGATCCCTTAATCCAATTAAAGGAGGATTATAAATGGATAGATGTCTTCGATTTCCACTGGAGATTGGGAATCGATGGACTTTCATTAGGATCTATTTTATTGACAGGATTTATCACTACTTTAGCTACTTTAGCAGCTTGGCCAATTACACGGAATTCGCGATTATTCTATTTCCTGATGCTCGCAATGTATAGTGGTCAAATAGGATTATTTTCTTCGCGAGACCTTTTACTTTTTTTTATCATGTGGGAGTTAGAATTAATTCCTGTTTACTTACTTTTATCCATGTGGGGGGGGAAGAGGCGTCTATATTCAGCTACAAAGTTTATTTTGTATACTGCAGGCGGTTCCATTTTTTTCTTAATCGGAGTTCTGGGTATGGGCTTATATGGTTCCAACGAACCAGGATTAGATTTGGAAAGATTAATTAATCAATCATACCCTGCAACCTTGGAAATACTTTTATATTTTGGCTTCCTTATTGCTTATGCTGTCAAATTGCCGATTATACCCCTACATACGTGGTTACCAGATACCCATGGGGAAGCACATTATAGTACATGTATGCTTTTAGCGGGAATATTATTAAAGATGGGAGCATATGGATTGATTCGGATCAACATGGAATTGTTACCTCATGCTCATTATCTATTTTCGCCCTGGTTAGTAATAATAGGAGCGATCCAAATAATCTATGCAGCTTCAACTTCTCTTGGTCAACGAAATTTCAAAAAAAGAATAGCTTATTCCTCTGTATCTCACATGGGTTTCATAATTATAGGAATTGGTTCCATAACCAACATTGGACTCAATGGAGCTATTTTACAAATATTATCCCATGGATTTATTGGTGCTACACTTTTTTTCTTGGCAGGAACCGCTTCTGATAGAATGCGTCTTGTTTATCTCGAAGAACTGGGGGGAATATCTATCCCAATGCCTAAAATTTTTACCATGTTTAGTAGCTTTTCAATGGCTTCTCTTGCCTTACCAGGAATGAGTGGTTTTGTCGCAGAATTAGTAGTATTTTTTGGACTAATTACTAGTCCAAAATTTCTGTTAATGCCAAAAACACTAATTACTTTTGTAATGGCAATTGGAATGATATTAACTCCTATTTATTTATTATCTATGTTACGCCAGATGTTCTATGGATACAAGCTATTTAATGTTCCAAACGCAAATTTTGTGGATTCTGGACCACGAGAACTCTTTATTTTAATCTGTATCTTTTTACCAGTAATAGGAATTGGTATTTATCCAGATTTTGTTCTCTCCCTATCCGTTGACAGGGTAGAGGCTCTCTTATCCAATTATTATCCTAAATAGGTTTGCTTTTTTTTACTCGTCTGCTCTATTAATGCAGAAATAAGTAAAAAAGTATATAATGCAGAAATAAGTAAAAAAGTATAATTAGATCTATCTCGAATTTTTGAGAACCCTTTGATAAGGCGTTCAAGGGGTTCTCAAATAAAACATAAAAGTAAAAACCTTCATTTCATGAAGGTTTTATTTTATGTAATCATTTAGGTGTTAATGTAAACGAACCATAACTATGTAAGCCTATTCCTAATAGATTTATACCAAAATAACAAATCCAAATTATAAGAAATCCTATCAAAGCTATAAGTGCAGAATTCGTACCCTTCCAATTTGGATTTGTTCTACTATGTAAATAAATTGCGAATATGGTCCAAGTAATAAATGCCCAAGTTTCCTTAGGATCCCAATTCCAATAGGATCCCCAGGCCTCATTAGCCCATACTGCTCCACAAAGAATACCTACGGTTAAAAGGGTAAATCCTAGGCTAATGACACGATAACTCCAAGAATCCAAACGCTCCGTTAATTGATATTTGTAATAATTTGGAAATGAAGGGACAGAGGTTCTTTTTAAAGCACTTCTTTTTGCATAAAAATATTTAATATCACTAAAGAAAAATGTTTTATTTAAAACATTTTTTTTCTTTTTAGAAAAGAAATGGAAATTATTTCGAAATCTAATGATTAGAATAGCGGCAGATAATAAGGATCCGCACAAAAGAGTTGCATAGCTTAATAACATCATACTGACATGCATCATTAACCACTGAGATTGTAGAGCAGGTACTAGTATCGTGGATTGATGCATTTCAGTTAAAAGACCCGATGTGGCAAAGCCTTGCGTTAAAATAGTACTTGGCGTAGTTATTGTGCTTAAATCATTTTTAGAGTTCTGTATTTTAGGAATGGTATGAAGAATATACAGGGCCCATGAAAGGAAGATCAATGACTCATATAAATTACTTAATGGAAAATGTCCCGAGGAAGCCCAACGAGAAACTAAGAATCCTGTTATAGAGAAAAAAGTAACTATCATTCCTTTTTCTGACGAATCGCGTAATCCTCCAAGTTCACGAACTAATAAGGTTATAAAATGAATCGTAATCACAATTGAAATCGTTGAGAAAGAGATATGAGTTAGTATATGTTCTAAAGTTGCAAATAGCATAAGGGGAAGGTCCCATTACAAAATTGTAAATTTCGAATTGATTTCTAATCTATTGTATTCTTTTTCAAGAATGCCGCCACTCGGATTCGAACCGAGATGCTTGAGCACTGCTTCCTAAGAGCAGCGTGTCTACCAATTTCACCATGGCGGCTAACTTCAAATAATAGGTAACTTAAAAGAATAATAGCTATTATCTTGGGAATCGTCGATATTGGGAAAGTCCATAAAATTTAGGAACATTAGAGTTTTCATTAAAATAGACTTCGTTTGGTAGTATCGTTTCCATTTTTTTTTTTTACAATAAACTCTTGCTTTGCCCAATAGAAACACAAACACTGCTTGAAAGAGTTGGAACTTCTTTTTTCTAACTTGCAATTATAGAACTAATTTTTTCTAATTAATTTCCCCTTTACATTTTGAAAATTCTTTCAATACAATGAAAAAAATCCAAAAGGGTTTCTATTTAATGATGAAATTAAAATAAAATGGATAAATAGAAAAGGCTTTTTGGATTTTTTAAAAATTTCTAGAATGAAAGTCTTTATGCTCTTATTAATAAGATTTACTAACCTTATGATTTTGGAGAAGATAGGTGGAAGTTGTAAGTCCTATTGTAAGAATACTCCACTTTTCATAATTTTCCTAATAGAATATGAGGATTCTATTAGGAAAATTATGAAAAGTTCATTGATAGGAAAAGAATACTTAGCACACAGTATACCAAACAAAACTTTTTTTTTCTTGTATATATAAGATAAGAGGGGTTTTTTGTTCTAAGAATATTGTACCGAGTAATTCGACACATAAAAGTACATTCAAAGAAGAATCCAAATTATTAAATAATTGGAATTCTTTTTTGATAAGTCAATTCATATTATTCCAAAATCTTATTATTTGTTTGTTGCCCAGAAAAACCCTTTGGTTTTGGATGCTCATTACCGCTCGAAAATGATCTTGATTTTACTAAAGAATAAGATTGTACTATGGAAAAATAAGTCTTTTTCTTCCAAATATTTTTACGAATACGCTTTTTTGACATTGAAGTACGTTTTTTTGGAACTGCCATTCAAAAAGGAAATTACTTTTTTCTAGTTGTATGTGAAAGACATCTATTGCTGCAAATCAATCCTTCTTTCTTCTTTTTATTAGTATTTATACTTAGATACTGAAAGATACTTAAATTTTGAATTATTTTTTACTTCATTTTGTCTAATGCGGATAAGACAACAAGAATTTTTTAACATTTTTTCTTTATATATTTTATACTTTTTTTTTAATAATATAGAATATATAGAAGGGTTTCTCATTTAAATCTATTTATATCTATTTATATATCAAGTATACTCCATATATAGATATATGGTATGGAAGCCTATCCCCCATATAAGATAAGACGGGGGGATAAAAAGAAGGGAAAATGAAAATAGTTAATTAAGTTCAGAATGGTATTCCATAAAGGAAAGGAATTCCAATCAAAACAAAAAATACTGAGTCTCTTAAACAAGACATTCTAAAACTTAGGTAATTTATAGTCATTAGAATTTTAGTTCTATATGAAGTAAGGACTATTCGATAATTTCTTATAAACATAGGTTTTCATTGGAATTCACTCAATCAGTTAATTATGGAACAAGAGAGCTGTTTCATCTTTGTTTTAAAGAAATATAAAAATGAATTATGAATAGAAAGTAAAATGATTCCACTTTTTTTTTTTTATTTTTATAAATATCTTTATTTAGTTAATAAAATAACTTCGTTACCTAGTTATTTTATTAACTTTTTTAATTTAACCAACTAAACCCATTCTTAATTTTTAATTATTTCAATGAGATAAATTTTGGAAAAATTAAGAATTTCAGTATTTTTTCTTATTCTTTTTATTTATTCTTTCAGAAAGAGATAAGAATTGGTTTGGTGAATCGGAAACAATTTTATAGAAAAATTGAAGTAAAAATTGAAGTAAAAATTGCAATTTCTTTTCTTATGGAACATACATATCAATATGCATGGGTAATCCCTCTTCTCCCACTTCCAGTTATTATGTCAATGGGATTTGGCCTTATTCTTATTCCGACAGCAACAAAAAATCTTCGTCGCATATGGGCTTTTCCTAGTGTTTTACTCTTAAGTATAGCTATGGTATTCTCAGTTCAACTGTCTATTCAACAAATAAATGGAAGTTCGATCTATCAATATCTATGGTCTTGGACCGTCAATAATGATTTTTCTTTAGAATTTGGATACTTGATTGACCCACTTACTTCTATTATGTTAATACTAATTACTACTGTAGGAATCCTGGTTCTTATTTATAGTGATGGTTATATGTCTCACGATGAAGGATATTTGAGATTTTTTGTTTATATAAGTTTTTTCAATACTTCCATGTTGGGATTGGTTACTAGCTCCAATTTGATACAAATTTATTTTTTTTGGGAACTCGTGGGAATGTGTTCTTATTTATTGATAGGCTTTTGGTTTACACGACCAATCGCAGCGAGTGCTTGTCAAAAAGCTTTTGTAACTAATCGTGTAGGGGATTTTGGTCTATTATTAGGAATTTTAGGTTTTTTTTGGATAACAGGTAGTTTAGAGTTTAGGGATTTGTTCAAAATAGCTAATAACTGGATTCCTAATAATGGAATTAACTCTTTACTTACTACTTTGTGTGCTTTTTTATTATTCCTTGGTGCAGTTGCGAAATCCGCACAATTCCCTCTTCACGTATGGTTACCCGATGCTATGGAAGGGCCCACTCCTATTTCGGCTCTTATACACGCAGCAACTATGGTTGCTGCGGGAATTTTTCTTCTAGCTCGACTTCTTCCTCTTTTCATATCTTTACCTTTGATAATGAGTTTTATTTCTTTAGTAGGTACAATAACACTATTCTTAGGAGCTACTTTAGCTCTTGCTCAGAGAGATATTAAAAGAAGCTTAGCCTATTCTACAATGTCTCAATTGGGTTATATGATGTTAGCTCTAGGTATAGGTTCTTATCAAGCTGCTTTATTCCATTTGATCACTCATGCTTATTCAAAAGCTTTATTGTTCTTGGGATCCGGATCCGTTATTCATTCAATGGAACCTCTTGTTGGATATTCACCAGATAAAAGTCAAAATATGGTTCTTATGGGCGGTTTAAGAAAATACATTCCAATCACAAGAACTACTTTTTTATGGGGTACACTTTCTCTTTGTGGTATTCCACCTCTTGCTTGCTTCTGGTCCAAAGATGAAATCCTTAGTAATAGTTGGTTGTATTCGCCCTTTTTTGGAATAATAGCCTCCTTTACTGCAGGATTAACTGCCTTTTATATGTTTCGGATATATTTACTTACATTTGATGGGTATTTGCGTGTTCATTTTCAAAATTACAGTAGCACTAAAGAGAGTTCCTTGTATTCAATATCCTTATGGGGAAAAAGGATACCCAAAGGAGTGAATAGGGATTTCGTTTTATCAACAACGAAGAGTGGAGTTTCTTTTTTTTCACAAAATATACCAAAAATTCAAGGTAATACAAGAAATAGGATAGGATCCTTTACTACGTCTTTTGGGGCTAAAAAAACTTTTGCCTATCCGCATGAAACGGGAAATACTATGTTATTTCCTCTTCTTATATTACTACTTTTCACTTTGTTCATTGGATTCATAGGAATCTCTTTTGATAATGGAGGAATTGGTAATGGAATAGCAGAGTTAACCATATTATCAAAGTGGTTAACTCCCTCAATAAACTTTACCCAGGAAAGTTCTAATTCTTTTGTAAATTCATATGAATTTATTACTAATGCAATTTCTTCTGTAAGTCTAGCTATCTTTGGTTTATTCATAGCATATATCTTCTATGGATCCGCTTATTCTTTTTTTCAGAATTTGGATTTAATAAACTCTTTTTACAAAGGAAATCCTAAAAAAGAATTTTTAGATCAAGTAAAAAAAAATATATACAGTTGGTCATATAATCGTGGTTATATAGATATTTTCTATACTAGGGTCTTTACCCTCGGTATAAGAGGGTTAACCGAACTCACGGAGTTTTTTGATAAGGGTGTTATTGATGGAATTACCAATGGAGTGGGTCTTGCTAGTTTTTGTATAGGAGAGGAAATTAAATATGTAGGGGGAGGTCGAATCTCGTCTTATTTATTCTTTTTTTTATGTTATGTATCTGTGTTTTTATTCTTTTTTCTTTCTTAAGTTAAGGAATTTACAACAAGTCTCTTGCAAAAATAACTATCCTATCCCCTTTCTACAATCTCTCTATATCCTTGTTACATAAGGTAAGTATTGTATAATAGTTCGGTTTTCCGCGATTTTTTCCATTCCTCTGTGTAAATACCCTAATATGGGTTCACAATCAATAACATCCTCACCATCGAGAGTAACGATCAGTCGAAGAACACCATGCATTGATGGGTGTTGAGGGCCCATATTGACTATCATGAGATCTTTTCTTGTAAGCGGTAGACTCATATCCTTTCTTCCTTAATTCATTATTCCATGAAAATGGATTATTCCATGAATTCCTCAAAGCGAGGCTCATCAAAATGAAAAATCTAAGACTACTATAAGACTACTAAAAAAATAATAAAACAAGAAAAAAATTTGAACGATTAAATTACTGCTCCCGAATATTCAACTGACCGATTAATTTCTTATAACGTACTCTATTTTTCTTTGCCAAATAAGCCAGCAAACGTCGACGTTTTCCCAAAAGTCTTCGTAGACCTCTTTCCGATGAAAAATCTTTTTTGTGTAATTCCAAATGTGAAGCAAGTCTCCGTATCTTATTGGTGAAACTGAATACTTGAAATTCAACAGAACCCCTGTTTTCTTCTTTTTCTTCTTTAACCATAAATCCAAAAATTTTTCTACCTCCTTTCTTTTTCATGTATTTTTCTGATCAGGAAAAATACAAAATTATGTCAGTTATTTTGAAGTTATTCTAATCTCGTACACACACAAATTTGCAATTATTCATCTACTACTGGAATTTGGATTTATTTTATCGATGCAAATTGGATTTGGATAGAAGGGTACATTCTTTCTAATATTTTAGATAGAAGAAATGTTTCTTCTATCTAAAATATTAGAAAGAATTTTGCTGATTTATTTATTGCTATATGCAATTTATGGAATTGATACACCATTTAATTGATATCATTTAGCAAAATGAAACACAGCATATGCATCCATCTTTTGGCTCGAGAATTTCACGGGATAGAGATATGGTATAAGAAATAGACTATTAAGTAACTCTAAATGAATTGTGGATACATCTGTATCCTTAACATACTGAAACGATTGTCATTATTCGTATCAAACCAATAGCGATTCATACAAGCTAAATCTTCTAATCAATGGTGGGCCAATAATGAATTTTTTTGCATATGTATTAAGACGCTTGGCCTGATTTCGAAATTGTCCAGAGTTTTATATGTTGTTTTCATTGCAAAATGATGGGTCTCCTTCCATAACTTTCCAATTACGAGTACGAGAATTGAAAGACATGAAAATTCTCAATTCTCTACGGCGTCTAGTAGATAGAAACAAGAAAATCAGAAGAATCTTTCTCTCTATTCACTATCATTCCGCGTCTTCGACTTCTATTAGTTTCTTTTCTTCTTTAATGCAATAGCTATAGTTTGATATAAGAATCCATTTCTCAAAGTAATGGAAACCATTCTCTTATAGGAAATGGTTCGAAAATCGCTATTCCACCTTTTAGGTATCGTGAAAAGTGATACCTGTGAAGATCGTGCATTTCAGTCAAATTCAGATCCGTTTTTCGAGTCCATGATATAATATAACCAAATTGGA
>NW_028260007.1:0-15000 GCF_056163025.1 Triticum urartu | reverse complement strand
ATCACTTTTCACGATACCTAAAAGGTGGAATAGCGATTTTCGAACCATTTCCTATAAGAGAATGGTTTCCATTACTTTGAGAAATGGATTCTTATATCAAACTATAGCTATTGCATTAAAGAAGAAAAGAAACTAATAGAAGTCGAAGACGCGGAATGATAGTGAATAGAGAGAAAGATTCTTCTGATTTTCTTGTTTCTATCTACTAGACGCCGTAGAGAATTGAGAATTTTCATGTCTTTCAATTCTCGTACTCGTAATTGGAAAGTTATGGAAGGAGACCCATCATTTTGCAATGAAAACAACATATAAAACTCTGGACAATTTCGAAATCAGGCCAAGCGTCTTAATACATATGCAAAAAAATTCATTATTGGCCCACCATTGATTAGAAGATTTAGCTTGTATGAATCGCTATTGGTTTGATACGAATAATGACAATCGTTTCAGTATGTTAAGGATACAGATGTATCCACAATTCATTTAGAGTTACTTAATAGTCTATTTCTTATACCATATCTCTATCCCGTGAAATTCTCGAGCCAAAAGATGGATGCATATGCTGTGTTTCATTTTGCTAAATGATATCAATTAAATGGTGTATCAATTCCATAAATTGCATATAGCAATAAATAAATCAGCAAAATTCTTTCTAATATTTTAGATAGAAGAAACATTTCTTCTATCTAAAATATTAGAAAGAATGTACCCTTCTATCCAAATCCAATTTGCATCGATAAAATAAATCCAAATTCCAGTAGTAGATGAATAATTGCAAATTTGTGTGTGTACGAGATTAGAATAACTTCAAAATAACTGACATAATTTTGTATTTTTCCTGATCAGAAAAATACATGAAAAAGAAAGGAGGTAGAAAAATTTTTGGATTTATGGTTAAAGAAGAAAAAGAAGAAAACAGGGGTTCTGTTGAATTTCAAGTATTCAGTTTCACCAATAAGATACGGAGACTTGCTTCACATTTGGAATTACACAAAAAAGATTTTTCATCGGAAAGAGGTCTACGAAGACTTTTGGGAAAACGTCGACGTTTGCTGGCTTATTTGGCAAAGAAAAATAGAGTACGTTATAAGAAATTAATCGGTCAGTTGAATATTCGGGAGCAGTAATTTAATCGTTCAAATTTTTTTCTTGTTTTATTATTTTTTTAGTAGTCTTATAGTAGTCTTAGATTTTTCATTTTGATGAGCCTCGCTTTGAGGAATTCATGGAATAATCCATTTTCATGGAATAATGAATTAAGGAAGAAAGGATATGAGTCTACCGCTTACAAGAAAAGATCTCATGATAGTCAATATGGGCCCTCAACACCCATCAATGCATGGTGTTCTTCGACTGATCGTTACTCTCGATGGTGAGGATGTTATTGATTGTGAACCCATATTAGGGTATTTACACAGAGGAATGGAAAAAATCGCGGAAAACCGAACTATTATACAATACTTACCTTATGTAACAAGGTGGGATTATTTAGCTACTATGTTTACAGAAGCAATAACAGTAAATGCACCAGAATTCTTGGAGAATATTCAAATACCACAAAGAGCCAGCTATATTAGGGTAATTATGTTAGAATTAAGCCGGATAGCTTCTCACTTGCTATGGCTTGGACCTTTTATGGCGGATCTCGGCGCACAGACTCCTTTTTTCTATATTTTTAGAGAGAGAGAATTAATATATGATCTATTTGAAGCTGCTACAGGTATGCGAATGATGCACAATTACTTTCGCATCGGAGGAGTAGCCGCCGATCTACCTTATGGATGGATCGATAAATGTTTAGATTTCTGTGATTATTTTTTACGCGGAGTTGTTGAATATCAACAACTTATTACACAGAATCCAATTTTTTTAGAGCGAGTTGAAGGAGTAGGTTTTATTAGCGGAGAAGAAGCAGTAAATTGGGGCTTATCGGGACCGATGTTACGAGCTTCTGGAATACAATGGGATCTTCGTAAAGTAGATCCTTATGAGTCTTACAACCAATTTGATTGGAAAGTCCAATGGCAAAAAGAAGGGGATTCGTTAGCTCGCTATTTAGTACGAATTGGTGAAATGAGGGAATCCATCAAAATAATTCAACAAGCTGTAGAAAAAATTCCTGGAGGACCTTATGAAAATTTAGAAGTCCGACGCTTTAAGAAAGAAAATAATTCTGAATGGAATGATTTTGAGTATAAATTTCTTGGTAAAAAACCTTCGCCCAATTTTGAATTGTCAAGACAAGAGCTTTATGTAAGAGTAGAAGCCCCAAAAGGTGAATTAGGGATTTATCTAGTAGGAGATGATAGCCTTTTCCCCTGGAGATGGAAAATCCGTCCACCCGGGTTTATTAATTTGCAAATTCTTCCTCAGCTAGTTAAAAAAATGAAATTGGCTGATATCATGACGATATTAGGTAGTATAGATATCATTATGGGGGAAGTTGATCGTTGAAATGATAATAGATAGGGTAGAGGTAGAAACTATCAATTCTTTTTCGAAATTGGAATTATTAAAAGAAGTCTATGGACTGATATCGATTCTACCCATTTTGACCCTCCTTTTGGGAATAACAATAGAGGTACTCGTAATTGTGTGGTTAGAAAGAGAAATATCTGCGTCGATACAACAACGTATTGGTCCTGAATATGCTGGCCCCCTGGGCCTGCTTCAAGCTATAGCAGATGGGACTAAGCTACTTTTTAAAGAAGATATTCTGCCATCCCGAGGAGATATTTCTTTATTTAGCATTGGACCCTCTATAGCAGTCATATCAGTTTTATTAAGTTTTTTAGTTATCCCTTTGGGATATCATTTTGTTTTAGCCGATCTTAGTATTGGTGTTTTTTTATGGATTGCCATTTCAAGTATAGCTCCTATTGGTCTTCTTATGGCAGGATATAGCTCAAATAATAAATATTCTTTTTCAGGCGGTCTACGAGCTGCTGCTCAATCCATTAGTTATGAAATACCATTAACTTTTTGTGTGCTAGCAATATCTCTACGTGTGATTCGTTAAAATAGATCTTTTTCCTATAAAATCCATTAACTATTTATATTCCTTTTCTTATTTAGTATTTGGGTTGGTAAGTTAAACTAGATAGCTATATGAGTGAAACAAAACAGCTTATAAATTTGTAGTAAAAAGAAAAAATCTCATTTCCTACGTACAAGAAAAAAGTGGAAGTAAACATAAGCAGTGTAAACTCTTTATCCCAAGGTTGATATTTTTTAATTAGTCATCATATCTTGAAGCGGCCAAGAATAAAGGATTCACGATATGGAATTCCATTACTAGAATACTCCTAGTTATTACTATAACTTAATAATCCATAAGAAGAATCCACCAAAAGTTAGTGAAGGGTTAGGAACACTAAAGTACATAAAGGATTAGTAATGGAAAATCTAAAACATTAGAGATTTTTGCCCATAAAAGGAATCATAATAAGGACTTGCAATTTGTAGAAATTATCAAGTAGTACTTTCTTCGGATTCCGATCCAGAGTATGTTCCCATTCACTTGTTAAGGAAATGGCTATCAAGAACGAATTAACCCTTTATCCATTTTTTCTTTTTAAATACCCCCTCCCTGGGGAAAGAAGAATAGTAAAAAAGATATGGAGTGCACTAGAAAAAATTTTCATTATTTCCTTCCTCTATCCATATTCATGCAGAATTGCTCATGAACTAATACCCAACTCTTTCCATTTATTAATTGAATTCCTATAACAAGTAACAAGTGTTTTATTCCAAGATTAAGTTATTACTGAACAAAGAAAAATTTTCATTATATTATAAAGGATGAGATCAATTCGGAAGCGCTTTTTCTTATTCTAGCAGACGGAATTCCTTTGGTCTAATTTAGGACTTTCAAATCTATTTTATTTTATCTAATTCTATCTACGCCCCCGGGGCTAGGAACAAAACAGTCCTTTCCTTTTTCTGATCATAGAGAAGCCGTATGAAGCTAAGGTTTCATGTACGGTTTTGAAATAGCGGTGGGAACTGTGATGTTATCACCGACTATGATTATCTAACAGTTCAAGTACAGTTGATATAGTTGAAGCACAGTCAAAATACGGTTTTTTTGGATGGAATATTTGGCGTCAGCCTATAGGTTTTCTGGTTTTTTTAATTTCTTCTTTGGCAGAATGTGAAAGATTACCCTTTGATTTACCAGAAGCGGAGGAAGAATTAGTAGCAGGTTACCAAACTGAATATTCCGGTATCAAATATGGTTTATTTTATCTTGTTTCTTACCTAAATTTATTAGTTTCTTCTTTATTTGTAACAGTTCTCTACTTGGGCGGGTGGAATTTATCTATTCCCTATATATCCTTTTTTGATTTTTTCCAAATGAATAAAGCAGTTGGAATTTTGGAAATGACAATGGGTATATTTATTACATTAACTAAAGCTTATTTATTTCTCTTCATTTCTATCACAATAAGATGGACTTTACCGAGGATGAGAATGGATCAGTTATTAAATCTTGGATGGAAATTTCTTTTACCTATTTCCCTGGGCAATCTCTTATTAACAACCTCTTCTCAACTTGTTTCACTATAAATAAGATAATACAATAATAGTAAGAATATTTTCAACACAAAAGCTCTCTCAAACAAGAGAAAGAAACATATCTTTTTCATAGATATTTAGAATGAATATGTTCCCTATGGTAACTGGGTTCATGAGTTATGGTCAACAAACAATACGTGCTACAAGGTACATAGGTCAAAGTTTCATAACTACCTTATCCCACACAAATCGTTTACCTATAACGATTCACTACCCTTATGAAAAATCAATTACACCAGAGCGTTTCCGAGGGCGAATCCACTTTGAATTTGATAAATGTATTGCTTGTGAAGTATGTGTTCGCGTATGTCCGATAGATTTACCCGTTGTGGATTGGAGATTTGAAAAGGATATTAAAAGAAAACAATTGCTTAATTATAGTATTGATTTCGGAGTTTGTATATTTTGTGGCAATTGTGTTGAGTACTGTCCAACAAGCTGTTTATCAATGACTGAAGAATATGAACTTTCTACCTATGATCGTCATGAATTGAATTACAATCAAATTGCTTTAAGTCGGTTACCAATCTCCATAATGGGAGATTACACAATTCAAACAATTAGGAATTCGTCTGAAAGTAAAATAAACAAAGAAAAATCTTCGAATTCAAGAACGATTACTGATTACTAAACTTTGATTTTGTCTTTCTGTTATAAAAATCTAATAATTCTTTATTAAACTTTAAAATTAAACTATAAAGAAAAACGAAAAACTACTGCTTATTGGAAATTATTTCTTATTTTAAATCAGACTAGATTTTCGTGATATAATATAATTTATAACTATAAGTTTATACACAAAAAAATACCCTAATCCTTTTTTCCTTCCTTGAATCCTTTAGTTTTAGTCAGTTCATGAAAAATTTTATACTATTAATTTCTTTTTATCCATAATGGATTTACCTGGACCAATACATGAGATTCTTATGCTATTTGGGGGATTTGTTCTTCTACTAGGGGGTCTAGGAGTAGTATTACTTACCAACCCCATTTATTCTGCCTTTTCGCTGGGATTAGTTCTTGTTTGTATATCCTTATTCTATTTTTTATTAAATTCCTACTTTGTAGCTGTCGCACAACTTCTTATTTATGTGGGAGCCATAAATGTCTTGATCATATTCGCTGTAATGTTCGTAAATGGCTCAGAATGGTCTAAAGATAAGAATTATTGGACTATTGGAGATGGGTTCACTTCACTCGTTTGTATAACTATTGTTTTTTCACTAATGACTACTATCCCAGATACGTCGTGGTATGGAATTCTTTGGACTACAAGATCAAACCAAATAGTAGAACAGGGTCTCATAAATAATGTTCAACAAATTGGAATTCATTTAGCAACCGATTTTTATCTTCCGTTTGAACTCATTTCCATAATTCTTCTAGTTTCTTTAATAGGTGCAATTACTATGGCTCGGCAATAAGAAAACTTAGAAAAAGTACAAATTATAAGAATTGCAAATCTAAAATAAATAACTAAAGAATCACAATTTTGATTTAGTAAAATCCATCTACTGCCAACAAATACCTCCTTTTTTTTTTTTTTTTTTTTCTTTTGTTGTGTAATTGTTCTATTGTAATTAATTGAATCGGTTCAATTCTTGCCCTCATATTGAAATGAATCGAGATTGATAAGGAGTTAGTTAATGATGTTTGAGCATGTACTTTTTTTGAGTGTCTATTTATTTTCGATTGGTATCTATGGATTGATCACAAGCCGAAACATGGTTAGAGCTCTAATATGTCTTGAACTTATACTGAATTCAATTAATCTAAATCTCGTAACATTTTCTGATCTATTTGATAGTCGCCAATTAAAAGGAGATATTTTCGCAATTTTTGTTATAGCCCTTGCAGCTGCTGAAGCCGCTATTGGACTATCCATTCTTTCTTCCATCCATCGTAATAGGAAATCCACTCGTATCAATCAATCTAATTTATTGAATAATTAGACTTTTGAATAATTAGACATAGAATCCTCTAAACAAAGGCGCACATATTAAAATAAATAGAAATCAATACTATTTTCTTAGTATTATTTGAGAATATCCATTTTTTTTAGTAGATTATTGCATAGTATTCTTTTTCACTTAAATGAATTTTTGTATTTGTAATTCATTGATATTGCAATTTGAATATTGCAATAATTTATATTGAAAAGACGATAGCCAATTTATTGGCTAATTCGAATTCGTCTGTACAATTCGTAAAATTCTTTCTTATTTCTTATTTATTGTTGAAATCCAAAATTAAAGTCTCTTGGCTCTCTTCACGCTTTCTCACAAACAGATTAAAAAATAGATTTTTTTTTTTGAAGTTTGGATAAACCATTGCTTCGTCTGGTGTCTACAATACATATGACTCATTATAGTACTAATTTCATTTTTACCAGATCGAAAAATTTTATGTTGAAAAGAAAAATTTATAGATCCAATGTCACATTCCGTAAAAATTTACGATACATGTATAGGATGCACTCAATGTGTACGAGCTTGTCCAACAGATGTATTAGAAATGATACCCTGGGATGGATGTAAAGCCAAGCAAATTGCTTCCGCGCCGAGAACCGAAGATTGTGTGGGTTGTAAGAGATGTGAATCTGCCTGCCCGACAGATTTTTTAAGTGTCCGCGTTTATTTAGGGCCTGAAACAACACGTAGCATGGCTCTATCTTATTGATACGTTACAAAAAACTTCACTCGAATCGTCTGATTCCTCTTTACCGAAGAAGCCTGTGCTCGAAATAATCGAGCACGGGCTTTTCTGGTCAAAACGTATCTTGTCTTTATCACTTTATCATGAGTTATTTTCCTTGGTTAACAATACTTGTTGTTTTGCCGATATTTGCAGGTTCATTAATTTTCTTTTTACCTCATAAGGGAAACAAAGTCGTTAGGTGGTATACTATATCTATTTGTTTATTAGAATTCCTTCTAATGACTTATGCGTTCTGTTATCATTTCCAACTGGAGGATCCCTTAATCCAATTAAAGGAGGATTATAAATGGATAGATGTCTTCGATTTCCACTGGAGATTGGGAATCGATGGACTTTCATTAGGATCTATTTTATTGACAGGATTTATCACTACTTTAGCTACTTTAGCAGCTTGGCCAATTACACGGAATTCGCGATTATTCTATTTCCTGATGCTCGCAATGTATAGTGGTCAAATAGGATTATTTTCTTCGCGAGACCTTTTACTTTTTTTTATCATGTGGGAGTTAGAATTAATTCCTGTTTACTTACTTTTATCCATGTGGGGGGGGAAGAGGCGTCTATATTCAGCTACAAAGTTTATTTTGTATACTGCAGGCGGTTCCATTTTTTTCTTAATCGGAGTTCTGGGTATGGGCTTATATGGTTCCAACGAACCAGGATTAGATTTGGAAAGATTAATTAATCAATCATACCCTGCAACCTTGGAAATACTTTTATATTTTGGCTTCCTTATTGCTTATGCTGTCAAATTGCCGATTATACCCCTACATACGTGGTTACCAGATACCCATGGGGAAGCACATTATAGTACATGTATGCTTTTAGCGGGAATATTATTAAAGATGGGAGCATATGGATTGATTCGGATCAACATGGAATTGTTACCTCATGCTCATTATCTATTTTCGCCCTGGTTAGTAATAATAGGAGCGATCCAAATAATCTATGCAGCTTCAACTTCTCTTGGTCAACGAAATTTCAAAAAAAGAATAGCTTATTCCTCTGTATCTCACATGGGTTTCATAATTATAGGAATTGGTTCCATAACCAACATTGGACTCAATGGAGCTATTTTACAAATATTATCCCATGGATTTATTGGTGCTACACTTTTTTTCTTGGCAGGAACCGCTTCTGATAGAATGCGTCTTGTTTATCTCGAAGAACTGGGGGGAATATCTATCCCAATGCCTAAAATTTTTACCATGTTTAGTAGCTTTTCAATGGCTTCTCTTGCATTACCAGGAATGAGTGGTTTTGTCGCAGAATTAGTAGTATTTTTTGGACTAATTACTAGTCCAAAATTTCTGTTAATGCCAAAAACACTAATTACTTTTGTAATGGCAATTGGAATGATATTAACTCCTATTTATTTATTATCTATGTTACGCCAGATGTTCTATGGATACAAGCTATTTAATGTTCCAAACGCAAATTTTGTGGATTCTGGACCACGAGAACTCTTTATTTTAATCTGTATCTTTTTACCAGTAATAGGAATTGGTATTTATCCAGATTTTGTTCTCTCCCTATCCGTTGACAGGGTAGAGGCTCTCTTATCCAATTATTATCCTAAATAGGTTTGCTTTTTTTTACTCGTCTGCTCTATTAATGCAGAAATAAGTAAAAAAGTATATAATGCAGAAATAAGTAAAAAAGTATAATTAGATCTATCTCGAATTTTTGAGAACCCTTTGATAAGGCGTTCAAGGGGTTCTCAAATAAAACATAAAAGTAAAAACCTTCATTTCATGAAGGTTTTATTTTATGTAATCATTTAGGTGTTAATGTAAACGAACCATAACTATGTAAGCCTATTCCTAATAGATTTATACCAAAATAACAAATCCAAATTATAAGAAATCCTATCAAAGCTATAAGTGCAGAATTCGTACCCTTCCAATTTGGATTTGTTCTACTATGTAAATAAATTGCGAATATGGTCCAAGTAATAAATGCCCAAGTTTCCTTAGGATCCCAATTCCAATAGGATCCCCAGGCCTCATTAGCCCATACTGCTCCACAAAGAATACCTACGGTTAAAAGGGTAAATCCTAGGCTAATGACACGATAACTCCAAGAATCCAAACGCTCCGTTAATTGATATTTGTAATAATTTGGAAATGAAGGGACAGAGGTTCTTTTTAAAGCACTTCTTTTTGCATAAAAATATTTAATATCACTAAAGAAAAATGTTTTATTTAAAACATTTTTTTTCTTTTTAGAAAAGAAATGGAAATTATTTCGAAATCTAATGATTAGAATAGCGGCAGATAATAAGGATCCGCACAAAAGAGTTGCATAGCTTAATAACATCATACTGACATGCATCATTAACCACTGAGATTGTAGAGCAGGTACTAGTATCGTGGATTGATGCATTTCAGTTAAAAGACCCGATGTGGCAAAGCCTTGCGTTAAAATAGTACTTGGCGTAGTTATTGTGCTTAAATCATTTTTAGAGTTCTGTATTTTAGGAATGGTATGAAGAATATACAGGGCCCATGAAAGGAAGATCAATGACTCATATAAATTACTTAATGGAAAATGTCCCGAGGAAGCCCAACGAGAAACTAAGAATCCTGTTATAGAGAAAAAAGTAACTATCATTCCTTTTTCTGACGAATCGCGTAATCCTCCAAGTTCACGAACTAATAAGGTTATAAAATGAATCGTAATCACAATTGAAATCGTTGAGAAAGAGATATGAGTTAGTATATGTTCTAAAGTTGCAAATAGCATAAGGGGAAGGTCCCATTACAAAATTGTAAATTTCGAATTGATTTCTAATCTATTGTATTCTTTTTCAAGAATGCCGCCACTCGGATTCGAACCGAGATGCTTGAGCACTGCTTCCTAAGAGCAGCGTGTCTACCAATTTCACCATGGCGGCTAACTTCAAATAATAGGTAACTTAAAAGAATAATAGCTATTATCTTGGGAATCGTCGATATTGGGAAAGTCCATAAAATTTAGGAACATTAGAGTTTTCATTAAAATAGACTTCGTTTGGTAGTATCGTTTCCATTTTTTTTTTTTACAATAAACTCTTGCTTTGCCCAATAGAAACACAAACACTGCTTGAAAGAGTTGGAACTTCTTTTTTCTAACTTGCAATTATAGAACTAATTTTTTCTAATTAATTTCCCCTTTACATTTTGAAAATTCTTTCAATTACAATGAAAAAAATCCAAAAGGGTTTCTATTTAATGATGAAATTAAAATAAAATGGATAAATAGAAAAGGCTTTTTGGATTTTTTAAAAATTTCTAGAATGAAAGTCTTTATGCTCTTATTAATAAGATTTACTAACCTTATGATTTTGGAGAAGATAGGTGGAAGTTGTAAGTCCTATTGTAAGAATACTCCACTTTTCATAATTTTCCTAATAGAATATGAGGATTCTATTAGGAAAATTATGAAAAGTTCATTGATAGGAAAAGAATACTTAGCACACAGTATACCAAACAAAACTTTTTTTTTCTTGTATATATAAGATAAGAGGGGTTTTTTGTTCTAAGAATATTGTACCGAGTAATTCGACACATAAAAGTACATTCAAAGAAGAATCCAAATTATTAAATAATTGGAATTCTTTTTTGATAAGTCAATTCATATTATTCCAAAATCTTATTATTTGTTTGTTGCCCAGAAAAACCCTTTGGTTTTGGATGCTCATTACCGCTCGAAAATGATCTTGATTTTACTAAAGAATAAGATTGTACTATGGAAAAATAAGTCTTTTTCTTCCAAATATTTTTACGAATACGCTTTTTTGACATTGAAGTACGTTTTTTTGGAACTGCCATTCAAAAAGGAAATTACTTTTTTCTAGTTGTATGTGAAAGACATCTATTGCTGCAAATCAATCCTTCTTTCTTCTTTTTATTAGTATTTATACTTAGATACTGAAAGATAAAATTTTGAATTATTTTTTACTTCATTTTGTCTAATGCGGATAAGACAACAAGAATTTTTTAACATTTTTTCTTTATATATTTTATACTTTTTTTTAATAATATAGAATATATAGAAGGGTTTCTCATTTAAATCTATTTATATCTATTTATATATCAAGTATACTCCATATATAGATATATGGTATGGAAGCCTATCCCCCATATAAGATAAGACGGGGGGATAAAAAGAAGGGAAAATGAAAATAGTTAATTAAGTTCAGAATGGTATTCCATAAAGGAAAGGAATTCCAATCAAACAACAAAAAATACTGAGTCTCTTAAACAAGACATTCTAAAACTTAGGTAATTTATAGTCATTAGAATTTTAGTTCTATATGAAGTAAGGACTATTCGATAATTTCTTATAAACATAGGTTTTCATTGGAATTCACTCAATCATTAATTATGGAACAAGAGAGCTGTTTCATCTTTGTTTTTAAAGAAATATAAAAATGAATTATGAATAGAAAGTAAAATGATTCACTTTTTTTTTTTTATTTTTATAAATATCTTTATTTAGTTAATAAAATAACTTCGTTACCTAGTTATTTTATTAACTTTTTTAATTTAACCAACTAAACCCATTCTTAATTTTTAATTATTTCAATGAGATAAATTTTGGAAAAATTAAGAATTTCAGTATTTTTTCTTATTCTTTTTATTTATTCTTTCAGAAAGAGATAAGAATTGGTTTGGTGAATCGGAAACAATTTTATAGAAAAATTGAAGTAAAAATTGAAGTAAAAATTGCAATTTCTTTTCTTATGGAACATACATATCAATATGCATGGGTAATCCCTCTTCTCCCACTTCCAGTTATTATGTCAATGGGATTTGGCTTATTCTTATTCCGACAGCAACAAAAAATCTTCGTCGCATATGGGCTTTTCCTAGTGTTTTACTCTTAAGTATAGCTATGGTTATTCTCAGTTCAACTGTCCTATTCAACAAATAAATGGAAGTTCGATCTATCAATATCTATGGTCTTGGACCGTCAATAATGATTTTTCTTTAGAATTTGGATACTTGATTGACCCACTTACTTCTATTATGTTAATACTAATTACTAACTGTAGGAATCCTGGTTCTTATTTATAGTGATGGTTATATGTCTCACGATGAAGGATATTTGAGATTTTTTGTTTATATAAGTTTTTTCAATACTTCCATGTTGGGATTGGTTACTAGCTCCAATTTGATACAAATTATTTTTTTTGGGAACTCGTGGGAATGTGTTCTTATTTATTGATAGGCTTTTGGTTTACACGACCAATCGCAGCGAGTGCTTGTCAAAAAGCTTTTGTAACTAATCGTGTAGGGGATTTTGGTCTATTATTAGGAATTTTAGGTTTTTTTTTGGATAACAGGTAGTTTAGAGTTTAGGGATTTGTTCAAAATAGCTAATAACTGGATTCCTAATAATGGAATTAACTCTTTACTTACTACTTTGTGTGCTTTTTTATTATTCCTTGGTGCAGTTGCGAAATCCGCACAATTCCCTCTTCACGTATGGTTACCCGATGCTATGGAAGGGCCCACTCCTATTTCGGCTCTTATACACGCAGCAACTATGGTTGCTGCGGGAATTTTTCTTCTAGCTCGACTTCTTCCTCTTTTCATATCTTTACCTTTGATAATGAGTTTTATTTCTTTAGTAGGTACAATAACACTATTCTTAGGAGCTACTTTAGCTCTTGCTCAGAGAGATATTAAAAGAAGCTTAGCCTATTCTACAATGTCTCAATTGGGTTATATGATGTTAGCTCTAGGTATAGGTTCTTATCAAGCTGCTTTATTCCATTTGATCACTCATGCTTATTCAAAAGCTTTATTGTTCTTGGGATCCGGATCGTTATTCATTCAATGGAACCTCTTGTTGGATATTCACCAGATAAAAGTCAAAATATGGTTCTTATGGGCGGTTTAAGAAAATACATTCCAATCACAAGAACTACTTTTTTATGGGGTACACTTTCTCTTTGTGGTATTCCACCTCTTGCTTGCTTCTGGTCCAAAGATGAAATCCTTAGTAATAGTTGGTTGTATTCGCCTTTTTTGGAATAATAGCCTCCTTTACTGCAGGATTAACTGCCTTTTATATGTTTCGGATATATTTACTTACATTTGATGGGTATTTGCGTGTTCATTTTCAAAATTACAGTAGCACTAAAGAGAGTTCCTTGTATTCAATATCCTTATGGGGAAAAAGGATACCCAAAGGAGTGAATAGGGATTTCGTTTTATCAACAACGAAGAGTGGGAGTTTCTTTTTTTTTCACAAAATATACCAAAAATTCAAGGTAATACAAGAAATAGGATAGGATCCTTTACTACGTCTTTTGGGGCTAAAAAAACTTTTGCCCTATCCGCATGAAACGGGAAATACTATGTTATTTCCTCTTCTTATATTACTACTTTTCACTTTGTTCATTGGATTCATAGGAATCTCTTTGATAATGGAGGAATTGGTAATGGAATAGCAGAGTTAACCATATTATCAAAGTGGTTAACTCCCTCAATAAACTTTACCAGGAAAGTTCTAATTCTTTTGTAAATTCATATGAATTTATTACTAATGCAATTTCTTCTGTAAGTCTAGCTATCTTTGGTTTATTCATAGCTATATCTTCTATGGATCCGCTTATTCTTTTTTTCAGAATTTGGATTTAATAAACTCTTTTTTACAAAGGAAATCCTAAAAAAGAATTTTTAGATCAAGTAAAAAAAAAATATATACAGTTGGTCATATAATCGTGGTTATATAGATATTTTCTATACTAGGGTCTTTACCCTCGGTAAAGAGGGTTAACCGAACTCACGGAGTTTTTGATAAGGGTGTTATTGATGGAATTACCAATGGAGTGGGTCTTGCTAGTTTTTGTATAGGAGAGGAAATTAAATATGTAGGGGGAGGTCGAATCTCGTCTTATTTATTCTTTTTTTTATGTTATGTATCTGTGTTTTTATTCTTTTTTCTTTCTTAAGTTAAGGAATTTACAACAAGTCTCTTGCAAAAATAACTTTCCTATCCCCTTTCTACAATCTCTCTATATCCTTGTTACATATGTAAAGTATTGTATAATAGTTCGGTTTTTCCGCCGATTTTTTCCATTCCTCTGTGTAAATACCTAATATGGGTTCACAATCAATAACATCCTCACCATCGAGGAGTAACGATCAGTCGAAGAACACATGCATTGATGGGTGTTGAGGGCCCATATTGACTATCATGAGATCTTTTCTTGTAAGCGGTAGACTCATATTCCTTTCTTCCTTAATTCATTATTCATGAAAATGGATATTCCATGAATTCCTCAAAGCGAGGCTCATCAAAATGAAAAATCTAAGACTACTATAAGACTACTAAAAAAATAATAAAACAAGAAAAAAATTTGAACGATTAAATTACTGCTCCCGAATATTCAACTGACGATTAATTTCTTATAACGTACTCTATTTTTCTTTGCCAAATAAGCCAGCAAACGTCGACGTTTCCCAAAAGTCTTCGTAGACCTCTTTCCGATGAAAAAATCTTTTTTGTGTAATTCCAAATGTGAAGCAAGTCTCCGTATCTTATTGGTGAAACTGAATACTTGAAATTCAACAGAACCCCTGTTTTCTTCTTTTTCTTCTTTAACCATAAATCCAAAAATTTTTCTACCTCCTTTCTTTTTCATGTATTTTTCTGATCAGGAAAAATACAAAATTATGTCAGTTATTTTGAAGTATTCTAATCTCGTAC